>NW_013530872.1:1757857-1763281 GCF_000836235.2 Papilio xuthus
CGGCGGCGGCGGCGGCGGCCGGCCCACGCCTGCTGAAGCTGTCATACATACGTAAACTTATTATCAGCTAGCAATTGCCCGCGACTCCGTCCACGCAGATTAAAAAAAAAAGATAACTAGACTATGTTGTAAATCTATGCCAAATTTCATCAAGATCCATACCATGTCCATCACTGATCCTAAGTCGTGACCACATTAAGCCTTGGGATCGTGTTCAAACAAGATCAAATTTCAGATTGTAATGTGAACGTGATATGGTGTGAGGTGTGAGATGTACCTGAGTGCGGCAGGGCGGCGAGTGCGACAGAGCGGTCGTGGCGCACAACACCGACAGCACCGTCAGCGCCGAGAAGACGTGTGCCGGGTGCGATGGCGCGGCCCGCCGCCAGCGCCGCCTGCACCTGCGCCGTCATCGCGTTCACGATGCTCTGCGTGTGCGCGTTCTGACTTATATTCTGACAACAATATACACTTTCTTGACCTACTCCTGTCGAAAAACCCGTGCAGCATATTCCTATCGCTCTTTAATAAAAAAAGAATGAGAGGGATGACACTACGTTTTATAGAAATGTTTCTGCAGTCAAAACAAACAATTGATCGGTTGGTCAAAAGTATTTTTTGTAATGATTATTTGGGCATCTTAAATTTAAGAAATTGCCATTAGATGTGTCACCTGTGCAAAGTGCATATTATGCTGTCCGGAAAGCTGGAGCTGGCCGCGCTGCACGAGCTGTTGCCCGACCACTTGCTGCACCGGCTGACCGAACTGCTGCGCCCTCTGGCCCATGTTTTGTTGTTGCTGAAACAATTGTGTCAAAGTCACAAATGCCACCAACTCGATCGAATAAAATGAGTAGGTAAAATATAGTACTTGTTGTATCGGCAGCTGCAGACGCTGCACCGCCGTGGTGAACATCTGAGAGAAGACGGGCCGCTGCGGGGACTGCACTCCGCGCCACTCACCCTCAGGCTTTCCCTCCTCGTTCTCCAGTTTTATTTCAGATTTTATCTCTTGCATTGGAGTCTATAATGTTTATTATGAATGTATCATATTGTAAATTAGACCAAATTTAATATTAATTATAATATTTACTGAATAAAATATATTTATAATTGAAAAATAACTCACCTGTAAAGACATTTGCTGGTTCTGTGTTATAACTCTATGTACTCCCTCCGAATACATCTGGTTGACGTTGTGTGTCGGAGCCATTTCTGATTTCATGTCTTGATTTTCCGTTTTAATAGTATCTATCTCAGGTTTCACCTCCACCTTATTCTGTTCCATAATCTTGACGGTCTTTTGAAGGTCACTTTCTACTTTGACATCTGTTTTACTGTCATTATCATCACTAAAACAATAAACTTTGATATTACATACATTCAAAATGTCATAAAAACGATACTATCGCTAGATCTAAGCACAATAATGTTTATTTTAGCGAGAAAGTAAGTAAACCAGTTTGTTTTCTACATTACACAAAGTTTTAACAAATGGTCCTTCGAGCCGGAATTAATAATGAAATCGAGTGATACAGAGTAGATACCACACTGATACCCATATTTTAACAATTCAAAGGAGCTGTACTCACTCTTGCGGGCGCCTGACATTTCGGTCTGTGTTGCGATCGGGCTGACGTTCGTTGGCGCGGTCTGGCGGGCGATCGGGAACGTCGTCGGCGAGCTCTAGACCGTCCAGCAAGTGCACGTCGTTCAGCGCCGCCAGTTCGGGGTCCGCGTACTCCAGGATGTTGAACTGCTCACCCATCTCCGCCGTCAGCGACTCCAGCAGCGCCTCGTCATCCTCGCCTCCCAGACCAGTCAATATATCCTAATACATTTAACATATCTTCGTATAATATAGGATACCTAACCTAACAATAAACATATTCTTATTCAGCCAAATTTGTTAGACTAAAGAAAAAGTTTTTTTTTATGAATAACGGAGATATCCACTTCATCAGAAAGATCTGAAGTGGTATGACATAGTTTCGTAATACTAATGCATTGGTACGAACCTCTCCAATGTTTCCAGTATCTTGTTCCAATTTATCCATATCTCCCATGTCCATCTCGTCCGTTCCTTGTTCAGAAGCAGAATCCTGTTTATTGTCTGCTCCCAGATTTGAAACTGTTAAAAATGTTTAACATAGTTAAGACAACTTATTTATTACGAACACATATTGCAAAAGTACCCATATAAGTAATAAAATATATTAAAAGTAAAAATTTAGTTCTTATCAAGACTTGAATATTTTAAAATCTCGAAAAAATTCATGACTATATTAAAAAGTTGTCAGCTACTTGAAGGTTACAAATGTTTCAGTGAATGAAGAATATCATTGGACTCATTTGTATCTGTATATTCAATGTTGCTAGTTTATCTTCTCCATTAATAAACAAGACGATTATAACTTGAACCGACTTGCAGAACGATGGAGGTAAAACAACATTTATTCAATATTTCATAGCAATTTAAAGGACATATGTATTCAAATAAAATGAATAGACGATAAAACAGTAAGTACTAATATAACATTTCTAACCATTAGATTGTTGCGCAGCCATAGATTGCTTCTGTTCCATGAGATGCTGAGCTACTGAGTGTGGAATGTTCTGTTGCATCGGGTTGCTCTCCGCACCCACAATACGTTGTTGCATTATTACTGTTAACAAACATGTTAGTTTTATATGCATGTAAATTTTAAGTTTCCTTAGTTAGACCATAATAAATATACTAACACTGGTGGTCCGGTCTCTGTCCCGGCTGCAGCGGTGTGCGAGGGCGCAAAGCTACCGGCAGAGGCTGCCTGAACGGCTGGCCTTCTATATTCATACCTTGTAATGCACCTTCTTCACCGCCTGCTTCTGTAGCAAAAAGCAAACAGCTATAACTGTATGTTTACTCAGATTATAAAGAACAAAGGTTTTTACAGTCAACTTACGCGGCGGCCACATCTTGTCAGGATGGCGCTGCAGCAGGTCGCGCAGCTGGCGGTTGATGTCGTCGTTGGTGGCGTAGTGCAGCGGGAAGCGCTGTGCGGGGAAGGCGCTGCGCGGCGCCTCGGCAGTGGGCGTGGTGGGCGCGGGGGGCGCGGGCGTGGCCGGGGCGGGGCTCGGCGGCGGCGCGTTGCTCGGCGGCGGACTGCTGTCGGGAGCCCGCATACGCTGCATCGCTGCTTTAATACACAGAATATTCGCTATTGTTTAAAAAATGCATGAAAATTAGTTTGATGCAGTGTAATGGAGTGTAAGTTACCTTGTATCCTCTGATCGTGTATGATCTGCTGCTGCTGTTGCGTCTGCTGCTGGCGCATCTGCTGGAGCTGCTTCCATTGGCGCTCCTGCTCAGCCTCGCGCGCGCTGCGCTGACCGCCGCAAGCCCGCTCCTGATCCTGCGTCCAGACCGCACGGTCACGCGGGGCCTGCCACTGCCACTGTCGGCCAGTGCGTCCCCACACCACACATTACTAACACTATCTGAACGTAATCTCTCTTATATATTCTTGTTATATTTGTATTTATCAAAATTTGTTCTGAATGAAATATTTATTAAAACTACAGTTGCAACTAATTTCAATCTATTCCTCCGAATTAAATTATTAAAATAACATCATATACGTTCAAAATAAGTACTGAGAAAGTATGCTGTGCAGATTTATTTTCTTCCTTTTTTATTAAAGATTATCGCTATCCTATTCATCAATCCTGTCTGCGTCTTAAGATTATATCGAGTTATCTAAGTCAACAAAATGTGTACCTACACAGAAACACATAAGAGTTTCCTGACTATAAGATGGATAAAAAAATAGATGATACTCGACATTAAAGACTGTAAAAAGTTGCAAGTTGATATACCTGATAATAAATTTTATTAAGATTATTTAACTTTACTCAACCCAATATTACGTACAGATAGAAAAAACGTTGTTAATTAGACAATTAGGGATTGATCAGGGTTATAAGAATATATTCGTTGAGCAAACCCTAAGGGCGACAAGACTGGATAGTAATGCCCCATAGAGATAGCTACCAAAACGATACCCATTATTTAAAAAAAAATCTATTTTAACGTCACGTATTTTACACAGAAACCATCTACGACAATATATTACAACGACAAATAATTTAATTAATTTTATTTTAAAATATATTTAATTGATTACTACACAGTATTCCTACGCTTATATAACCAGAATTTTGCGCACTTTTCGTACAGCCATTCAATAATTTACCTAAGTAATTGCACATCTCTTTCCATATAAAACTAGGAATACTTTTAAAAGGGTAAGAGAGTAAGTAAGGAGCTTACTATTTCTAGTTTTTGAACAACGAAATCATCAAATATCCTCTGATCAATCAATATTATATTGCAAAAAATATATCAGTGTGTAAATTCTATGTACAGATAAACTAATTGCTGTTAACTCATATTAATTATTAAATCCCTAAAACCTACAAGTTTTATCACATGCTTGTGTTATTACAAATGATACTTCTAGTAAATTAAGTATCACATTCTCCTTCTAAAATCAAAAATCTACAAAAAAAGTATATGAAGTATATGAATTAAATTTTCAATGTTAATTCTAAACTAAGTGTAATCATACATCTCAAAAGATATATTAATAAAAAAAATAATTAGCATTGGATTTAATTTTTTTTTAAAACTTAAATCTAAGCGACACAATGCAAATCAACAGTGGACTACAATAATACTATTATGTTAGAACTGTTAGCACACCACAACCAGCCACCGACGAACCAATGTTAAAGCCGACACTACCAAGGCAAAGCATCAAATAAAAAAAATCAACATTACGGAGACAGGGATACGAGTCCTGGAGGCGATCTGAGAATAGGACCCTCCCTTATTTAAATAAGCTAAAAGAAAATTTAAAAAAAAAAACAAACACACAGCTTTACAACGCCATTGATTTGCCAAACTTGTTTGTTGGGTGATGAGTAATTTTGAGTTAGATCAGAGAGAGTGAGACAACGCGATCACCCAACAACTTTATATGACGCTCGCATACACATTTCTGCTACCATTTTCTGTTACTTGTAGTGAAATGTTCCAATGTTTGTTAAATTTTGTAGTGTAAATGAATTCAAGGTTTAGTTAAAGTTCGTTATGCCAATAAGTGGCCAAGTATACAATAAATTTAACCAATTATTTGAAAATAAATTAAACATAATACAGAAGTATACATGTGATAAGCAGAATGTTAAAATACATATAAATAGATAGTAAAATTCTATACATATAATAATAATAAAAACAAACAGTTGAAAGTACAAAGACCAAAGCGCCACTTTTTTTGTTGTAATAAAATACGAAGTATTGTGGATGTTGGTAGCAGAAATGTGTGGGCGAGTGTACAGCAGCGGCGGGGCGGCGGGGCGGCGGGGCAGCGGGGCAGC
>NW_013530872.1:1763422-1835116 GCF_000836235.2 Papilio xuthus
CCGTCACGTTGGGCGCGCGCACCGGCGGGCCCGCGCTCGTCACGCTGCCTGTCACGACGCTCGGCACGGTGGGCATGACCGTCACGCCGCTCGGCACGCTCGAAACGCCAGTCACGCTCGCCACGCCGGTCGGGGCGGTCACGCTGCTCGTTCCCTCGGTGTCGCTCGTGCCGCCCGTGCTCTGTCGCGCACGTAACTCTTAGAATGTGGCCACACACGGTGCGCTCGTGTCGTAAGAATGAAACTCCAACAAACGAGACGAAACCCGCGTCCGATTACTTATTGTACGTTATAAATAAAATCAGCATATTTACAAAATCATTGATTCTAAAAAAATATGACAAGTTAAAACACAATATTCGTATATAAACCGTACATATATTTTTTTATAGATGACAACTATGCTGGACTCAAATTATAGCAAAACATACATCTCAATGAATTTTATATCTAACGTTAGTACAATGTGTTTCCTCAGTCGCAGATAAATGCACTTTTAATAAAATTTACAGTATATTGAATATATTACATACACGTATACATAAATACTCGCTCTTTTTATATAAAAATTAAATTATATCAAAAAAAATTATACAAAACAAAAGATATAATATTTTTCCTAAGACAAATAAGAAGAAACTAAGAACTGTAGATCCTATCGCTTTTAAACAAAACTGTCTGTTACAATTACACTTGTCCATGAAAATATAACATAAGGCTATAAAACATAAGATTTGTTTTAGCCGTATACATTTCTAATGATTATGAAACTTTATCTAGACTATGTATATTATTTACAAGTGCATTTAAAATTGCAGCGTAAAGCGACAGAATCCACAGCCTTTATTGAACATCACTCCGTAGTGACTAGCAAATACCGTTTCTAATCTATTCATATCAATGCATATTACCTTAAATAATTCATAAAAAACATATAAAATATTTAAGGTAAAATGAATTAAAATGACTATAGCTTAAAATCACCAAAATATTTGTTTGCAAACATTACTATGGGGATCGAGCTCAGTGACATTGTACTGACACAATGTCATCCCGCACATTCTCTTTAGGAAAAACAGACAATTCCATTATCACTAAAGCCGAGAAGATATCATGACTGTTTTATTTAATAGTTGTGTTAAAATATTTAGTTGTAGTAATTTGCCAACAAATATTTCATGTGAACAAGCATAGGTGAAGAGCACACATTGTAAACACAGTGGTAAGTGAGTTGGGTTAGCACACACATCTTAAACACGGAAAGCGGACTTACTTGTTGTGCTTTCTTCATTCTTATTGCGCTGCGATTATCTCTTGCTCGCTGCAAGTATGGCGCTTTCTGCTCGGAGGGTAAAGCGCGCCATTTCTTAAGTATCTGCTTGCACCGGTCCACCCAATTGGGGAACTCGGTCTTCCATTCTGGATGGTTGGTGTTCGCGTACAGCACAGCTGATATTGTTGCCGCTGATCCTAAACCTACAAATAAACATATACAATTAAATAACATATATATAATAAAACTAAATAGATTAATGAACTAAGTAAGGCTCTATTTCTTGCTGTAGGTAATTAGATTATACTGAAATTGGAACACCATTTGAAAAATGATTTGACATTGATTGAAGATGTCAAGAGTAGAGCGAAGTGGAATTGACTAATTAGGACATCACCATATTATAGGATACTAGCTAGCCAGCGAGGTGAGCGTGTGTTGAGCGAGAGAGGGTGTTGTGAAACAAGGTATGCGAGTGTAATATAATATTTGACTGACTCTCGTCTGCGCGCATCTTGTCAGCACTGCGCTGGTTGTAGGAGGGCGGTGGCGCGGCGGGCTGCTCGCTCCACGCGCCCGACCCGCACTCAGAGAACAGCGGGCTCAGCGCGCTGCTGCTGCTGTTGTGTTAAACATACAATTTTAATGCTGTTAACCCATACAGGTAAATTTATTTATAACATTTTAATAATTTTACTAATATTTCATGTACCATTTCAGCTAAGTTCAATGTTTTTATTTAGCGCAGAACGCTTCAAAATTGGAGTGTCTATATGTAATATTAAAATAAAATTTTCATATTTTATGCGCAAAATCTGTATGCGTTACAACAAAAACATTTTTTTTATAAAAATTATAAGTGAAAAATTACGCCTGGTTTACACTAGTCCAGTCCAGTAATCAAATCCACCACTAGAATACGACAGGAACAAATGTAAACCAACAGTAGAATACACTTTATAGGTTCCATGAATATGAATTCCAATGAAAAGTTATATTTTTGAAATTCTTACTTGCTACCAAAATCATTGTGATAGGGTGAGGCGTAGTCCATTGGACTCTGCAGCTGTTGTCGTTGTTGTGAGTACGGCGTGCTCGCCATTGAGTTCACATACGATGCAGACGATTCTTGCGACTCCTAAAACAAACGATTATTGTTAAATTTTCTAAATAGCTATAAGACAAGTTTCACTGAATAATGTCTAGTACCGAATTTATTAAAGACTTTAACAAAGATGTGTCATATATTTTCATGGCACAAAATATTTGAAATAGTCCATAGTAATTACCTGTGAGTCATCAGTGAGTACGCCTTTGAATATTTCATCGACGTCATTGCCGTCCATGTCGGGCAGCGTGTCGCGTACCATTGCGTCCAGGTTGACACCCAGAAGTGACAGCTCGTCCTTCGGCGATATCGTCGACCCTTGCGACGACCCTCCTGTCTCTAAATATTAAATTAACGCTAAGTCACTAGAAGATAAGGATGGACGAAAGTATCACTGCGCCTCACTGACTAATATCAAAGCTTCATACTTTGCTTTCTATGAGTACAAAAACGCGCGTATTATGCTATGCAAAGCTTGGAAAAAAGAGGCTAAGACCATATTGGCACTTTATATAAATATAAATCTTCAACAGGTACTGAAAATTAACTAAAAACATGAATGCCAACTTAAACTCATGTTTTATTTGTTTTTTCATTATTTAATGAACTTACCGCTACTAACAGTTTCTGTCTTAGTACTATGCACTGTAGGTATATTTTCCGTTGGTGCAGGAGGTGGCTGTTCAGCCTCACTGGGCTGAGGGCCTAAGATAGCATTCTTTAGTGCTGTGGAGTCTTCTGTATGTTTCAGTTGTCCGTCTTCTGGATGTTCCAGCTTTATCTTTGCTGTGCCGTCTGAATTAATATTGCTCGATAGATCTTCTTTCTCCTCTTTTGGCTTCAGAGAATGTAATAGGTCGAGTTCCTCCTATTTATGAAAAAAAAATAAGTATATTA
Source organism: Papilio xuthus (assembly GCF_000836235.2). Lineage (NCBI taxonomy): Eukaryota > Metazoa > Arthropoda > Insecta > Lepidoptera > Papilionidae > Papilio > Papilio xuthus. The sequence continues at coordinate 1,766,701 of NW_013530872.1, forward strand.
AAATGAGATAATGGATCAGTGAATAGTCAGAATGATAAGCACTGTAGTAAAATTCTTAATCAGAGACTTCATTGCTAAACTTCTTCTAGTTAAGAAACAGTAATAGGAGATTCACAGATTGGACATTTTCAATGACACTAATATCTGATTTCATCTAACAAGAATGACATAGTTTGAAAACATATTCAATGTAATGAACATGTTTTGAAAGATGTAAGTAAATATTCATTTGAACCTATATAAGCGAGAGTCCAAGGGACCGCAATATTTTTCTTGCTAGCTAGCTTATAGATCTCATTTATCCAGGTTCGACTGTATGTCAGATATTCAGTACCAAATACAGGAGTAAGTCTTCATACTGACCGTATTGAGTGCAATAACAAAGGAAGTATCATTGTCATTGTAGCTGGTGAGCGCGGCGAGCACGTCCTCGCCCTCGCTGTCAGAGTTGTCAATGTCCAGCTTGAAGTCGCGCAGCTCGCGGTAACCCTCCGGAGTACCTCCACGTACTGACCCGCCAGGACTTTCTGATGGATTGCCTGTCAACAGTTGACTGGTTAGCATTTCTTATATGAGTGTATGTGATATAACAGGTGAAATTATTAAAAAATTAGAATATTTACCATTTTCTTCTAATCTCGTCAAGTAAGGATAAAACGAAAAACATGTGTTAAGGGATGTCTTTACATTTTATTGAATCTTTAAATATGTAAAACAAGTTATTTAAATTTTAAAAAAGTACTAAAGGTGTAAATATAGAGTAGATAATAAAAATATTACCAGTAGAACTGACAGCGGGTTTGACAGGCTCGAGTAAATCCTTGCCAAAGAAAGCTTCTTGCATGTAGGACGGGAACTGTTCCATTAGCTTAGAGCGAGGCTTGCGACGAGGTTTTCGCTTGTTGCTTGGCGATTCTGCAAAATTAACAATTCGCGGCATTAAATCACAAAATAATACCCACTATTAATTACATTTTTATTGATTTAAGCATCAATAAGGTTCATAAATACATAGTAGAACACATATATTGCTAATTAAGTTTTTTTTTAAATGCATGCGGACCGGGACGCAGCGACATCTCTATATTATATATTTCCTTACCTCCTGACGCCTGTGTGCCGTCGCCATCTTTGTCATCGTCGGCTTGCGCTTTGATGGTCGCCTGTCTCTGTCGCACCACGAAGCCGCCAATGCCCAATTTGTTTAGGTTTCTCTGTCGTTTTCTTCTCAGCACAGTGAGACCAGATTCTATAGAGTACACTGTGAATCCTTCAGGCGGTGGGCCGTCGCTTGCCACGTTCCAAAGCATACCTTCTTTGTAGTTTGTATTAGATGCTAATCCTATGGCAAAAATATTTTAATTCAAACACAAAAACAAGATACATTGTTTGAGTGAATAGAGCGAGTCATTTTATTATCCTTATATTGAATTTATGTAGTCATTCGACATGTTCGGTGTGACCAACTCGCCTGGCGAGTTTACTTTGTGTGTTAAAATATAAAGTGGACATACCGGGTTCGTCTTTGACTTCAGCTGTGCTGTCGGGCTTGGAATCCTCGGCCAACTCGTTGTCTGCATTCTGAACCACTGTTTCAATAGATGCCATTATTTCTAGTCCATAAAGCCAGCGACCAACACAGAAAAATTTTAGTTAGACTTCCGCCATATTTTAACTAAAACTTAATAATGCTATGACTTCTAACTATTTTAGTTAACTGAAGTACTTAAAATTAATAAGAATATTTTTAGTTTTACGTTAGGGGCTGACGTTATGAAAAACACAATTTACTTATATTGAAATTTCTAAATAACAAAACGTCTCAAAGCATTTAAATTATGCCATGAGAAAGATCTTGATTGATTATCATCGCGATCTTTCCCACATAAACTTATATTTATAGTGAAATTTATATTTGTATTCCAAAATATCTCACCGGCGTCTTTCTCAGCATTTTCATTCTTGAAGCGTCTCTTGCGTCTTGTATGCGTGATGCCCATATCTGCCTCGAGCTGCTTCATGTGGTGTGCGCCGCGCTGTGAGAGGCAGACATCGTCGACGTAGTACTCGCCGGCCAGGCCGAGCGCCTGCGCCGTCAGCCGCGCTCCCGTGCCCCCGCCCCCGACACACTCTGGCGCGGGCAGCGCGCGTGATACGTGCGGTGGTGGTACCTCGCGACCTCGGCACATTATGCATTTATATCTACAGGGCAGATAAAATGCATGTAAATCATTTGCATATATTTTATTTTATAAAATATTTTTTTTTTATATATTTTATTATAACTAAAAATTTACTAGCCTTGTGCAACGAAAATAGTCGAATAGTTAACTATTAGGCTATCGGCATATCAAAAAGAACCACTATATAAATAAAAGTAAAGTCGGGGATAGAATTAGTTTTGCTTAGTCATGCTCATAAATTAAATTGTACAATATGATCACATATATCGTGATGACCTTTCGGTTTGTGTTAGAGCTATTAAAATTAATAGTACTACTAACCCTGCCCGGCAGCATATCTCTGCGTCGTTCTCGCTGCGTATGCTGTCGCAGGTGGCGTGCAGCCAGCGCCGGCACGCCTCGCACTGGATGATCAGCTCGCCGTCAGAGTACGGCTCCGCGCACACGCAGCACATCACCAGCGACGCGCACGGTGCACATTCTGACACACGTAACACCACACATTCAGTACCAACAAAAAAAACCTTAAACAAGTACCTATATTGCGGTACGACGAAACTATTAAAACAAATTATAACAAACAAATAAATAAATGCTCCAAGTCCATATAAACATTAAAAATATAGTAGATTTTACATACAAATTATAGTTAATTTAGTATAACAGTGTTACTAAATACAACTAAAGGAACTTAATGATATTTATTCCCTATGGTATCGGTTTAAATATAACGTTTGTGTTATACCGGTATAATTGTCGCGCCAGGCGAGCGTGTCCCTGGTGCCGCAGACACGACATCGGCGACATCGCTCGCAGCGCCAGGCGCCACGCGGCACGTCCGCGAGCTGCGGTCGCGCGCAGTACGTGTGCCAGGCGGTGTCGCAATCGTCGCACAGCACCAGCAGCGCATCGTCCCCGCGCGTACCGCAACCCTCGCACACCGTGCAGTCCAGGCAGCGCCAACCCAGACTTACTATCACCTGGGACACCTACAACATAAGGATACATTAAACCACGTGAACTAAAAAAAGTTTAACTCTTTAATAACATAAATCCATTATTTCTTTAATGATATTATAAATTTTAAACAGAACAACTAACGTTCTTTCTAAGTAGTAGTTAGTAGTTAGGATTTCAGGCATTAAAATTTAAGCTGTTTACGCCAAAGAAAAACAGCTTAGCAAATATCCAATACTACACTTTTTTAAATATTTTTAAAATAAATGCAATCACACCTTGATATTAACACAATAAGGATGGTATGACTGCCCGCACTGCGCACAGGCTATGAGACAGCCTTCAGAGTCCGTCCCGATGGCGCCGCACATCACGCACAAGTCTTGTGTCAGTACAAACTTGTCTTTACTCGAACATAGGACAAGTTTATTCTCTACACCTACAAAAACAACAATAAATGAAATTTCTACTATATGGACTCTAATATTAGAAGATATTAAGATAAAATTATTTATGTTATAAATACCTGGGTCATCTTCTGGAGTTTTATTATCTGGGGCTTGGGGTCTTTGTAATCCTAAACCCGGAACACCAAAGACACCTCTCATTTTAGGCTTCGATCCTCTCTTCCGACCGAAATCGAGCACAGCTCTCTGTCGCTTTTGGAAGCCTAATTTACCCGCTGGAGGGAATCCGCCCTTCAGTTTATATCCGCCGATCTTTTTCTTCGCCACTTTCGATGACACCGAAAATGGTTTGCCCTTCCCGAGACCAACGTCCGCCTGCTGCAAAGGCTATATTATTAACAGATTTAAAATATCGAAATTATTTCTTTTTATTACAATTTAAAAGTAAAATAAATCTTACTTTGGGTTCAATAGCTAGAGGATCCTGTTCTTGTGAATTTTCCTCGCCGTATGATGAGTCTTGACCACTTTGGGTCAAGCTATCGTCTTCAAATGCTGTTAAAACATAAATATTACTATATCTTCGGTTGAAAAATTTTTCCAATCTTTAGTAATATGGATAAAATTTTAAATAATTTTTATTTTGTATTTTACTTACAAGCAGATTTGGAGCCAGACATCTGCATGTGAGACTTGCAGATGGGACAATTATACTCATAGGATGGATTCTGGTCTTTCTTCTGCCTGTACTGCTGCGGTTCTGCATCCGGGTCACAAGCGCCGTGCACGTACCTAAAGTAATATCCAGCAACATTAAAAAAACTAAATTCTTTTCACTAATAAAATATAAATCATACTCTCAATACTGCATCCTGTGTAAATTGAAGCATAAATTCTTTAAGTTTGAATTTTTAGAATCTCTTTTTGTTTGTGAAGCTTTGTTATAACTTATTTCTGTTTCTGTTATTTCTTCCAGAGAGAAGAGGGGTTTCCTCGACAGGGGAGCCCATAGTTATAAGAATTTATATAAATAATGAATAACAGGTAAGTTAGTGTTACCTTCTGCATGTAGTACAGCGTATCATGTCTCTGTAAGCGGCCGCGCGGTACGCCCGCCGGCACAGAGGGCAAAAGGAGCCTTTGTTGCGCTGCTGGTAGCAGGAGTCGCACACAGTGTAGTGCGCGTGCCAGCGGGATGAGGGACCCGCGCCCGGCGACCGCGCCCCGCAGTCAGAGCACACGCGGCAGCACTAACACACAAATCATTTCTTAGCATGCACAACGAAACATTTAACCCAAAAACGAACTCAACATCACCATTGCTTAATTACTTGTTAATGGTAATATGTTGACAAGTAGCCATCAATATATAATAAGTTAAGGTCTACTTCCACTACGCTACCATGTGTGTTACTCATACAAAAGTCAAAACAAATTTGAGAAATTAAAATTATATTAACATTAACGATGGTTCTACACAAGTGACTCAAATGAGATCTTGTTGTCAAATGTAAATATAAACTATTTTATCCCGACTAACCCTATATGGCGATCCTGTCATGTGACACGAGAATCATAAATAGAAATGTATTTAATAAACTGTGTTGAGACAAAATGAAACAATACTAAATAGTTTGAGAAAAAAATTGTCTAAATGAGTGATTATATTATGTTTGTATGAAATGGTATATCACCTTGCACTTCCATCCGTACTTGGGCACGGTGGCCATGACGGGGCGCAGACAGGCGGCGTGGTAGAGCTTGTCGCAGTGCTCGCAGGCCACGGCGCGTGCGTCGCCTGGCGCTTCGCCCCGGCACACCTGACACACGCGGCAGCCGCGGCACGACCAGCCCGCGCGTACTCCTGCACAAACAGAAATATAAACTTGCATCTCACCGGAAGACAAAGTGGCACCTAGTAAAATTATCTCTTTTCTCATTTAATTGTGTTCCAATCAGCAATTTTAATGATTGCTTTAAAGTAACATAAACATATTAACAGTAAGCTTATGTATTTTTTAAATTTTTTATATTTGCAGTTTATACTTCTTCTAACAAGTAAAAATAAAACATAATATTCAAAATTAAAGCTGTTAAAATATCTATCTATGTCCATTCAACTCACCTGGCATCTGAGCGAGTCCTACACAAGTTCCATGGTAATGTCCTCCGCAGGTGACACAGGTCATCAAGTTGGAAATGTCACCAATAGTTCTACATGTCCTGCACTCAATATCAGCAGTACCTAAGAAGTATAAAGGTTAAAGTTTAAACAATAAAATTGTCATAAAATTGAAATGTAAACAATTATATGTTACTACAGGACACATTGCTAAAACTTTTTGTACTTTTAAGTTAAGGCAACCTTTTTATAAAAATTCTGACAATATAAATTTTTAGAATAGTACATAAAGACTACAAACATATTAAGTAATTCCCCTCAATAGATTATATTACACTATAAGCTTAATATAGATAGAAGGATGTTTATTTAAAGGAATCTCTAGAATGGCTGCATGGATCTAGCTGAAATTTGGCATTGATCTAGTACATAGATTGGAAGGAACACATAAGCCATATATTAAGTTTGTTTTTAATTCCGCGCGGATGGAGTCGCGGGCGACAGCTATATAATAATAAAGAGTAGTACTTACAAACAAGTGGCACTTGATATAAATGATCTTTGCAGAAAGATGACTTTGTATGAAAATCAATAAAACCTCCCGAGGCCAAGACACAGGGCAAATGGAAAAATTTACTACAGCTCATCTGAAATAACAAACTCTCGATAAGCAAACAATTTTTTCTATCAAATATTATTTTTCCAATTAATAAAATGATATTGTTTACCTTGCATGGAATGCTTGCCCCATATTTTTGACAAAAGGCACACTTTCTTGATAAAGCATTAATAACAATTCCTTTCACTCTTGCTTCTTCTAACTGACTCTTATCTTCATCGTTAGAAGCTGACGCCACCTAGTGACAAAGATTTAAATCAATATTATCATACAATTTTAATTTAAACATGACCCAGAAACAGAAAATGTGAATTATAGACCACAAGATTTTATACAAGGCTCAATAAAGAAAAATAACATACTGTTAATATAAATACCTGATCCTGAAAGGGTGGAGTAAATTCCAAACAACATCTGTGTATGTACAATGCACTGGAAGACACAACAGATGGCAGTTCCAGACTTTCTGAGTAACCAATGATAGAAAGTTCATCTGTGTGCTCCATGTTGAACAGTGGTGTCCTAAAATAAAAACAAATCTTACTACTTACTAATATTATAAATGTTTAGATGGATGGATTTTTGTTTGAAGGTATCTCCAGAACAACTGCATGAATCTAGCTGATATTTGGTAAAGATGTAGAACATGGTCCGGAAGAACATGACTACTAATTAAGTTTTTTTATCAGCTACCCTTAAGGATATAGGATGTAATATACATCAATGAATTAGATAGTATTATTAATTAGGACTCATAACAACTTCTATATTTTTCTCTTTTGAAATTAAGGCTAATTAGGACAATTGTAAGGGATCAACTGTTTACTTACTTGCATTTATTAAAAGCCTTCTGCCGTCTACTCAATGGTAAAGCTAAATGTTGTTGCATTGGATCTATTGATTCAGGTGGAGGTGATGATAGCCCAGGTGCCATTGGTAAAGTTGGTGTGCTTGGTGTTGAGATGCTTGTTGGCGTCGCACCTCCAGAATTGATTATAGCTGGTGTTGAACTACCATCACCCTCTTCAATGTTACATGGTACCTGACGCATCTCACCCTGCCCTAGTTGACTTCTCTCGCTCAGGTTACAGAGAGCACAAACTTTTCCAGGCCTATAATATTAAATTTAAAATAATTTGATAGCACTTTTTAAAAATACAAACTAATAAAAAAACAGCTATTTAAATTTTTACTAACACAATTATTTAAATACTAATTATTAATTATGTCAATTTTTAGAAACATTTTGACATAATTATTGAGTGTTCCTTAGACTTTTTTGTTGTGTATAATAATTACATCAGTTATCAAAGTTACAGAACTTCTTCCTACATGTAAAAAATCTATTTTATTTTGAAGCAGATGATGTAAACAGGCCTTTACAATCTCCTAAAGATTGAAAATACTAACAATACTTTAAAAAAAATATTTTAAACACACTGTACCATTTTTCAGGCATATAGGGTGGTTCTTCTGGTGCTGGCATGGTGAAGTCATCCTCATCCATTACCTCATCAAGAGCATCATCACGGCTAGTACGATGTCGTTTTGCTCCTCTTAAAGAACCGGGATTTCCTCTATATCTAAAAAAAATTAAAAGAAAAGAAGTAAGGCCTAGGCTACATATTGAAATGAAATAACTTTCTGAATTTCATTAAAGTAATTTACCTTCTGACAATTTTTCCTTCCCTCGCTAACTTAGGCCCCTCTTTCCGTGGTCTACCGGGGCCTCTTCTAACAGATGTAAAGAATGGTCGGCTATATGGTTGGTGGTGAAAAAATGCTGGTTGTGCTGCACCCCCATGTGGAGAGGCAGGCTCCTCCCCACGTGGGGATGATGCACATGATGTTGGTGTTGACCCAGGCCCCACATAGAAATCTGCAACAATTATTTTTATATGAAGATTTTGGTGTACGAAGATGTACACAACATTAGTAGCCTCTCAACTTAACATAATGGTGCCATAACAAACAAGAAAATTATCATAATTGGTATAAAAGGTTTGATAGTTTATTTTTAAACATTTCTGTACATTTAAATAACACAAATTAGTAAATTTAATTTGGCAAACTATTTGTAAATAATAAACGGAATGTCTTAATATACGCATGAACCAGTACAGTATATACGCAATTTCGCTCCTAGTTAGTTTGAAGCATACGTGACTTTCAATAAACGAAACGAAATCCACTTGTTTTTAAAATTGTATAAGTAACCATAATTTTGGGACAATTTGTAAACAAAATGTCATACCAGAAGACGGCGGCGCTTCACCTTCATCGTCTGACCCATCGTCAGGGAGTAAGTCAACATCCAAAACACCTTCGTCTTGTACGTCCATCTACAAAACAGGAAATTATAAATTATGCACTCAACACAATAGAAACATTTTAGCTTTACAGAATGCTAAAATGTGAACAACATGACACCAAACATAAAGTAATGTAATCAGACCGCCATAATGAACGACAAGTGGATCCAACCAAGAAACTTTTATAATCTTACCGCAAAAAGTTGCGATGGACCGATATTACTTCAAACTCAGGAGATTATATTAAAAATGATGAAATAATTCATTTTTCTTGGTGGTTTTAAAAGATAAAAATAATATTCAAAAGAAATAATATTCGACATTCGCTTGGGACTGCGAATGCGAATCAGAAAAAACCAAAGATTAAACATCGGTGTAGCCAGAAGCCACTTCACTACTTAAACTTAACAATAATTTAACTTGTGTTTAAATGAGGCCACTATTACACACCAATTAGTATAAATTCGATTACAAGACTACGTTTTGTTAAAATTCTATTTCTCGGAATATTTGCGTTATCAAAATAATATTTGTTTCGAATGGCAGTGGTATTTCTGCCATTTCATAAATGAATTATTTTATCTGAGCTAAGCATAGAGTGTGTCTGTCTGACAGCGGAAAATAGTGAAGTTTTCGTTTTATCGACTTTCGACTTTACCATTAAACCAAACCTGTTAAATTTTATAATATACGTGGTTAAGTAAGTAAATATGTTAGGTTATTTTTGAAATCCGAACAGGTTAATTCAAACTTTTTCTGACCTTTGTATATAATTGTATGTAAAATGAATTGCTTTTTTCTTAATATTTTTTAGCTAATTTACTTTTTAAATGGTTCGTAAATATCGATTGTTTTGTAATAGTCACTTCACTAGTATTAACAGTTATTATCATTGTGATTGGGAACTGGATTTGTTACTATTTCATAAATCAGAAACGTGTCGTTGTCGCTGATTAGATGGTTAATGTGATCCTCGCAATTATTAATGTTACATATTTTCTCAAACATTTAAAGGATATTTCTACTAATTTAACATGAAGTCGATATGTAGTGCAATATTATTTATAATATGGTCAATAAATACTTGTAATTCGTCTATATTTGAAAGTGATTCCTGTTATTCCTTTGGAAGTGGCAATGTATTTCCCGGCGGTGCTAGGAAAATCGATCACAAATTGCAATTTACTAAAGCAATGAGTACGTATTTTAAATTTCATTCTATATGAGGTAGTGATATGTTATAAAATATAACACTTTTTTTAAGTATCCAAACCGGCGCCCGAGTGGGAGGCAACTGCAGTTATTAATGGAGAGATCACACAGCTATCCTTATCTAGTTTTAAAGGGAAATATTTAGTATTTTTCTTCTATCCTTTGGATTTGTAAGTATTTAATACATAGAAATGTTGACTCATTATAAGTTGACATGAGAGCTTAACTTTTTCTTAATTTCAGTACATTTGTTTGTCCAACCGAAATCTTAGCATTTTCGGAAAGGATTGAAGAATTTAAGAAAATTAATACTGAAGTAGTGGCATGCTCTGTTGATTCACACTTTACACATCTGGCATGGATAAATACACCACGCAAGGAAGGTGGTCTTGGAAAGATAAACATCCCTCTATTGAGTGATTTAACACATTCTATAGCTAAGGATTATGGAGTGTACTTAGAAGATGTGGGCCACACTCTCAGAGGCTTGTTTATCATTGATGACAAAGGTATACTAAGACAGATCACCATGAATGATTTGCCAGTGGGCCGTTCAGTGGATGAGACCTTAAGATTAGTACAAGCATTCCAGTACACAGACCAACATGGTGAAGTATGCCCAGCTGGGTGGAAACCAGGCCAAGATACTGTGAGTTAACTTATAATATTTTAAAGAAAATTTAAACAGAAATAAGCATTTACATTATTTTATAAATTCCTATAAGTATTTTATTAAATTACTTTAAACTAGATGTGGCCCGTGGCTCTGTGTGCATGGAATTAAAAAAATGCTTAATGAGTAGCCTATATGTTTTTCCTGACTATGTTCTACATCTGTGCCAAATTTCATCAAGATCCGTTAAGCCATTCAGGAGATACCTTCAAACTAACATCCATCCATCACAATATTCGCATTTATAACATTAGTATGATTTACTAATCGTTGAAATTCGTTTCTTTTGCAGATTATCCCTAACCCAGCTGAAAAGAAAAAATATTTTGAAAAGGTGGCAAAAAATTAGCATATGTATTAATTTTAATTTTGCCACATTCCTGTCATAAGATCTTTTCTTATCAAAAACTTGTAACAGATTTTAATTAATGCATAGACCAGTGTTTTAAAATTAAGATAAAAAAGTAAATCTTAAATTAAATTCTATTGCCTGTAAGAGATATTTTTATATAATTTTCAATTATCATTTATTATTCATATACTCGATTTTTGCTTTATTGTTAAGTACTCGACTGTTTTAATTGTAAAGATAATTAAATAATTGGCATTGAGAAAATATTTATAAGTAATTTTAAATATTGCTATCACAATTCTGATAAGCTAATCAATATATTTTTTATTTCATAAATTTTGTTATCAATCATCAAGACTGATATACATAAAAAGGTATTTTTGTAATCATTGGTATTTTATTTTATTAAAAATTAAATAAAAACTGGTCTTTTATTTGAACTTTTAAAACTTAAGATTAACTGAGTACTAGCCTATAAAACAGGTAAGTAGTATGGCGAAGAAGTACATTTATCGTTGTCTACATACTTAAACAAAATAATGTTGTCAATAAATGTAATTGATAGTGAAAGAGTCCATCAGCTGCTGGGTATATCATGACCACACGCAATATAGAAGTAAAATGAAAGTATTTAGTTTTCATCCACTTATTTTTTTTCTCACGTCTTCCTGGTAGAAGTATTTGGAAGGAGATGCAGATTTGGTGGAGAACAGGATTTGGATATTTCACCAATCTTAATATTTAAAAGTTAATTAAGTCCTGTTATAAATCTGGTATCCTATATGCAGTACTCTTTGTACTCGTTGACATTTGAATTTTTCCTTTACAAATGACACTGCGACTTTATGTCACCAATCACTGTCAAATTCAATTCTGGTTCTCGCTAAGATAAAGTGTAAACATAAAAAGACTCACCTCGATTGTATTGTGTTCTTCATTTAATAAATAATATTTTATGCGAGTGGTCTGCAGGTATAAATGCTTTTTAAATGTAAATCAGTCGTGGCATGTTTACTTGTTTTATTGTTTAAATTGTGTTTTTTTGTTTGTGTTGTGTGTAAAGGGTGGAATACATGAAATTGTGTGATTTAGAGTAATTGATTGGTGGTTTGAACTATGGCAGCTTTAATAGCTTCCGTCAAATATGCTGCGAAAACTCTAACATCGTGGGGGGCTGGAAAATGTACTTATATTTGTATTTATATATTTATTTGTGGTAGGTCCGATGTTATATTGTGATGTTAGCTACTATTCTCTTCACCGCTAGAGTATAAAATATGGTGATTTAGTCAATTCTTATTAGCCTTGGACAATGTAGTTCAAATCATGTTTTCAAAAAAAGGTTATTTTAATGAACCTTAAGATCCTTATCTGGATCTTAAGCGATTTATGTGTTTTTTAATATTTCATCTCTATTTTAAACTCTTCAGGAAAATTTTATATTAGTGAAATATATGTTGTGTGGTATGCTTGACATGCTTCTCAATTCTACTATATTTATATGCACATAATGAATATTAGCAACTTTGTAACTATACTTTTAGGTGTATTACAGCCTTGTAACACATTAGCCTTACAATATACACAGCAATCAAAAGAATACAGCAATAAGAAAGAAATTGTTAGCACAATGGTGGATCCCAAGAGAGTGGTGAGTTACGAAGACATGCTGAAGGTGATCCAACAACCAGAAAAGGTTATCATTGATGTAAGAAATATAGATGAAATAAAGGCAACTGGAAAGATACCTTCAAGCATAAATATTCCATGTAATTGTTTTATTTATTATAATTATAATAGTAGATAGTTTTTAATTTATATAAAATGTTGTGGGCTATACTTTCTGCAGTGGCTGAAATGATGCCTTAAAAAACGAATCATGGGTATTAAAAACTTTAATTCAGCAGCAGTGTAAGAAGAAGTCAGACATATTTATAGAAAGCTTAATTTTTAAGTAAAGCCTTGTAGCTACTTCAGGCTGCAGTAACACTACTCAGAAAGTGTTTTTATGAACATTGGCTATGTTTAATTATATTTATTTTTCTGTATTTAGTGGGTGAAGTACAAAATGTTTTAACATCAATGTCTGATGATGAATTCAAAAAGAATTTCCAACGGAGCAAGCCAACATCATCTGATGAGTTGATCTTCTACTGTCAGTCAGGGAGACGCTCCTCTGAAGCACTTGATAAAGCTTTGAAACTTGGATATTCCAAGTATGTATTATGCTTTGTATTTGTTAGCTGTAAGGCAAAGAATTGAGTATTGCATATGTGCATGTATGGCTGGTTGGGTTGCCATTTGAGAAAATTGTTGACAGTTTACAATAACATAATTAGTTGTGTATGTGAAATATGTGCTCATTTCTTACTGCCAACTGTTATTATTACCATGTTACTTTGTTTTTATAAACTCTTATCTTAGGTCAAATGTATTTTAAACTCAATAAAAGCATATTTGAAAAAGGAACATTTTGAATAGTTAATATTTTTAAACAATTTGCTCATAAATGTTTTTTTTTTGTTTCAGTTCAAAAACATACCTGGGTAGCTGGAATGACTGGTCTAGTAGACAGCAATAATCATATTTTTTTTTGTGACTTACAAAGCATAATATGACATAATAAGAATAAACATGGTGCTGGTGTTATTTATGAATACATATGACCAATAAAATAATTAAAAACATCAATTGTTTTTTTATATTTTATTTATGAACCAAGGTTCTACTGCTATTATTCCCCGGTGTGTCAATGATTTAATGTTATGTTTAAAAAAAAGTTTGGCTTCCATAATCTAATGTCAATAATGAAATTAACAATAGTTTAATATTCTAAAGTTTGGTTTTATTCTTGTGCATTCACATTTTATATACACTTTCTAAATAACAAAAGTTTTCATTATAATATTTTTCATATTTGTGAATAAATGACTTGTTATTCAAATATATAAAATGAATAAGTAGAACACTGCTAAATCTAAATCTACTGAATTTTACTTGTCCAATCTGTCCAGCTTCCAACATAATTTTTAGCACTGTAACAAAAGCATTTATGAAATAAAGTAAAGTATTAAAATTATATAAATTACAGACATAACTTACTTTTTATATCCAACACTTAAAGCATTTTGTTGTGCCATTCCAGACCTCTTTCCAATCATGCAGTAAAAGATTATTTCATTATCTTCCGATGGCTTTTTTTGTCCATACATTTGTTCAAATTCTTTCTCTGATAGTGAGTTTAAAGCAGTTGTTACATTTCCCACTTGGAAACAGATTTAAAAAATAAATTGTTATTTACAACTCTACACATCAATACTATGTTATAATCTGTATTAGAATTTCAACTTACAAGGAATGTTAATGCTGTTAGGAATTTTGCCATGTTCCTTGACCTCATCTGGTTCGCGAACATCAACAATTAAAATATTTTTGTTTGATGTAGCATTTTTTACATATTCACAGTCTACAATCATTTCTTGAAGTTTGGCATCTTCAGAGTATAACCGCCTTGACTGGTTCGTATTTATCGGCAAATTTAGGCTTGATGTGCCTGCAATAAAAAATTAAAGAAATAGTGGATATGACTAGTATTATAGGAGCGATAAGACGGTCATTTTCATAGTCATAAATTACATGATAAAAAGTAACTTACGCAAGGATGGTAGGGTTTTGTTTAAATTATATGCAGATATGTTTAACATCTGTAACTTATTAATTGTATTTGGTAAAATCATTCTAGTAAAAAACCTTAGGGACATTTTCAGGTAATTTGTTTGTAAGTTTGGACACAACACTAAGCTATTCTTTGTGATTTTATAAATAATTATATGCCTCGCCCAAACTATAAATGGTTCCCTAAAGTTTTTAAATCTTCCAAATTTCTATAATCGTATAAATCCAAAGCATTTGTTTACTAAACGTCAAGTTGTCAACTGTCTGTCAGGTAACAATTGAGTAGATTAAAATATTGAACTCGAGGAGTAACTTTTGGGATTCGGTAAATATGACATTTTCATAATTCAATAAAATAATACGCATGCTGTTAATGTGTAATTTTTGGTTAACTTTACCCTCCATGCGTGAGGTGGTGTAAAAATTTTAACACAAATTTTGTTGATAACGATACAATGGCGATGGTAAGAACTTGGGAATTTTTGGCTCACTTTTAGTAAAGTTATTTACTCCTTTGATTCCTATTTCCCATTTTATATACTCTATCTATTTTATATACTCTTTCCTATTTTATATACTCTTTGTACGCAGCTCTCGGAGTTCCCCAGTTCCTGTTGTTATAATCTGTATTTTGAGCACAGATTGTTTGAGAAATCATAAAGAAAAAGTAGCTTATTTGACAGCTGGTTCACCCAATCCCAATAAATTTCACTTATTTCAGCAATCGGATTAATCCTTAAGGAAATATGTAATATATTTTGATATAAAATAAAATCTTTCAACCATTGTAAGTTACTTTTAAGCTTATAAATTACACAGTGTTCATATTTCTTTGTTAGATGAACGGCAAAGAGTGATCTAAATAACCACGGTTACGAATTACAATTTACAATGTGTCTGCCTTTGGTGTATTCGTACTTTGTATTTCTTATTACATTCTATTTTTATTCATGAGTTAATAAACAAAAGTGACTTAACTTGCAGATGTTACAAACATAGTGTATTGAAGAGTCGAATTGTAGAAGTTTTGGTGTAGTGTGAAATGGTTTCCTGTTGATATCGTCATAAATCATTAAACATGGGGTCCATGCGTCCAACGGGACGTTTCCTTTCATTCACGAACAACATACAAAGGACACAGAAACAACCTGGTAAGTATGTGATTTACGAAAGTAGAATTTAAGTATAGCATTCCAATGTTATGAATCATATACGAACATAATAAGGTAATGCTCTCACTTTTGCTGTCAAATAGTGTTATTGTAAACATATGTTACATTATAAAAATCTATGTGATCAAGAGTGCACAAAGAAATTATATTATGTCATTTTATGTGAATAGAACATTAAACATTGTATAGTTTACTAAATTAGAACAATAAAATTTTATGGTATCTATCTTTGTTTTATATTAAACATAATAATATGTTACATATACATAATTGTATCTTTATACAATGAGCTATAGTGTTTTTATTACTATTTTGTCTGTTCCACTTGGTTTGATTTTCATGCTGCTGGTAAGTATTGGAAACATTTTATTACTTCATGTCACTGTTAAATTTTCAATAAAAATGACTAGAGTACTATTATATTTGCATTGAATTTTTAAAATCTGATTGTTGTTGATACTGTTATGTACTTGACAGTGTCTAGTGGTTTCCCACAAAGTCTGTCGGGAAGTGAGACAGATGTATCCACATCAAATGAGAACTTGTCAAGAGAGGAGCGCTATGTCGTCCGGCATACTGCTCGAGTTGAACCCCAGGGTCAAGAGAATCAAAGTCAGAACAACAATGGAAATAATAGAAACTCATTAAAGGTAATATTTTTTAATGATCTTGTGTGAATTGATATATTGTTCATATTCCTAAGTTGAACATTGAATTTTATGTTTATCTTATTCCTTTTACATGAAGACATTATAGCAAAGATGTAAATAAATACATATTTCTTCCCATGTTTGTATAGTTAGCCTCATGCTTATATGAACCAAGAGTTTAATTTTATTGTACTAATATTATAAATGCAAATGTTTGGATAGATAGATGGATTTTTGTTAGAAGTTATCTTCAGAATGGCTGCATGGAATCTACTATTTAATTTTTTTTTGAAATTCCTAGCTGTGAGAATGTCGGGCGACAGCTAGTTATTTTATATAGCAATTGTGTTTATTTATTTTAAGGAAAGTGTCACAGGCAGCAATCGCAACTCTCTGAAAGATTCTGTGGGAGGTGGGAACAGCAATAGAAGTTCTTTAGATGTTTCTTCATCTTCTTATAATACACTTATTATTCATAATCAGGACGATTCTTGGCCGACGCGACCAACGCCGATTCGGTCAGTTTTTTTAAATATTCTATAAGTATTTATGATATATCCTGAAATATTTCAATTGTTTTTCCACTTGATTAGTTTTGAATTTATTTAATAAATATAATCATGTTTGTCAATAAAAAAGACTTTAAATCATTGTAAACTACAATATCAAAGTATTTTTTTTCTAGAGAACACGAACGAACAAACAGTGAGGTTAAACACCCTAATACACAATCTTCTCCATATCATACGTTAAAGAAAACAGAGGGGAAGAAACCTAGTGGCATACCGTTGCCTAAGATGCATAAAGAACAAACTGTAACAACTAACACTAACTATATTGACATTGGTGGTCAGAGGATTTATACTAGCCCACCGGATCACGGGGTGCAGGTAAGTGATTTTTTCGAAAATTGAGTTTTTGTCAACCTTACCTTAATTTTTTTTTAATTACGACTAGACCATTTTCATCTCTCCCTAAATTGTAACGTAGCTATAATATGATAGGAAATAACGGAGATCCCAGATGACTTCCTGAACCAGTCATCAGTACTGAAGCACCTGGCCAAGGAGGTAGCGCAGTCGCCGACGCCGCGCGGACCCACGCCCCCCGCCTCGCCGCGCGCCTCGCCCCGCACCTCGCCCCGCACCTCCCCGAGACATCGCGACCGTGCCAAGGACAAACTCAGCAAGGATAAACTTAGCCTCTCCAGATCACAACCTGATCTCACCAGGTATAGTTGTATAATCTTTTAATAAATTTGTGTCTCAATCTTTAACATTTTAATTCTAATAGTTAGTTTTCGACTTATAAAGCAGGGAAATAAGTCTAAAGGGCTAAGGTTTTTCATAACGCATGAAGATTATATTGTTTGTAACTGTGGCTATATGTCAGTGTGGGCGTGGGCGTGGGCGTGCGCGCGGTGCCGGGCGGGTCGGAGTCGAGCGGGTGGTGCAGCGGCGGCGAGGGCTCGCTGGAGGAGTCAGACGACGCGTTCGCCGCGGTGCTGGACGCGCTCGCCGCTGAGAACCACCAGCTGAAGAGGCAGCTAGCTGACGCCTGCGAGCGCGTCGCCAAGACCACAAAGGTAGCTACAACATTAATCAAAATTTAGTATAGTATAAAGTTTTCTACGTCCGATGATCTGTTCATTTTAGCTTACTACTATACTTTTACAGTTGGAGGAGGAGGTGGAGAAGGTGCGTCGCGCACATGAGGAGCTGGTGGGGTCTTGTGAACGTCGCGAGCGGCTGGAGCGCGCGGCACGGCTTCGCCTGCAGGCGGACTGCCGCAGACTGCAAGACCTCAACAGGGCGCTCAAACAACAGGTACCCACACTGTCCACAGATTACATTCCCCAATACGAGTAGCAGCTACCACTAGAGTATGACACTAGCGCCATCATCGTCTCTATAAGTGATGGTGATTTATTGGTCCTTACAGCTCTACTTTACTAATAAACTTTTTTATAAACTATATGTTTTGCTGTAAATGTTGTGACAAACCTTTTTAGACTATTTATCAATTGTCTAGGTGGAGCTAGTATCGCAAGGCGTGCGTAACGAGAGCGACAACAACGCGGAAGCGCTGCGCAAGGAGTTGCAGAACAGAGAGATGCTCATCGCACAGCTCATCACACAAAGTATGATACGCATTATCTGTGAATAATTAATATTTATATGTTGATAATGATTAATTAATGATAATTATGTTGTTAGACAAGGAGCTGGCATGCGCCAAGGAACGGCAGGAGATAGAGATGGCAGCACAGCGCGCCACGCTGCAGGAGCAGCGCACGCACATCGACATTCTCGACACAGCGCTCACCAACGCGCAGGCAAACGTCGTACGGCTAGAGGAGGAGGTACGTACATTCCCTATCTCATTATCTCTCTCTTTCTCTTTCCATTTATTGTCTTATTCTATGTCTTGACACCTTTTACCATTCCTTCTTTGTTCTGTTCACGTGTCTCATTTCTAGTTCTCATTTTCTTTTCTGTACTTTTCCGATTAAAAATGTGAGGGTTAATATAAAGTTTTTATACAATGTAGATGGAGGAATTGCAATGCAATATATATGTGTGTAGTGTCGTCACGCGAGCGGGTACGTGGAGCGCGTGCTGGGTCTGCAGCGTGCGCTGGCCTCGCTGCAGCAGGCCTCCGACCGCCGCGAGCACACCGAGCGCAAGCTGCGCGCACAGCTTGAGAAGGAGCTGCAGACTCTGCGGTACAAACTACACCAATATACACACATTCATATAAATATTGTCCAATATGTAAACAATGTTTATTTTCTTTGTCTGACAATTTTCTTTATTACAAGCAGCCGATGGATGGACAAAAAAACGATTCAATTTGCTAAATTATACAAGTAAGGACGGAAAATAAGTAAAAAATCAAGTGTATGGGGTGTATAAGAAAGAGTTAAGTGTATATGTTGTGTGTGCAGTAAGCGCGAGTGTAACTGCGGCGGAGTGGGCGGCGGCGGTGGCGGGGGCGGAGTTGGTGGAGGTGTGGGCGGGGCGGCTGGGGGCGGGGCCGGGGAGGCGGAGCTGCGGCGGCAGGTGCGCGAGCGCGACGAGCGGCTGCTGGCTCTGGAGGGCGAGTGCGCTAAGTGGGAGCAACGCTATCTGGAGGAGGCGGCGCTCAGACAGGCTGCCGTGTCCGCGGCCTCCATACCTAAGTACACCATCTACTAGTTTTATGTGTTTTGTTTACTTTACTTGTAATAATTCTATTCCTAAATAGACTTGATTGTAAATAATGTCGATATTCGCTTTGTTTAGAGACGCGAAAATAGCAGCACTGGAGAAGACGTCAGCGGAATCGGAGCGGCTGATGGCGGAGGCGCGATGCGAGAAGATCCGGCACATGGACGAGCTGCACTCCGCACAAAAGAAGGTAGCTGATCTAGAGAGCAGGTAACAAACATAGACACGTCTATTTATTACTTTGTTTAGATTAAGTGACATATTTGTTACTTTGTTAGACAGCGATAAATCATAATGATTGGAAATGTGCTTTTTTTAATGTTTGCAAAATGATTTTTTATGTTGCAGAGTGAAGGAGTTGGAATCTAAGGTGGCAGAACGCGACGCCATGATCAAAGTATTGCAGAAACACACTAGCGCCGCCTACG
The DNA here is from genome assembly GCF_000836235.2 of Papilio xuthus. NCBI lineage: Eukaryota > Metazoa > Arthropoda > Insecta > Lepidoptera > Papilionidae > Papilio > Papilio xuthus. The sequence continues at coordinate 1,786,672 of NW_013530872.1, forward strand.
ACAGCGGTGCATCTTTACGCAACAATTCTAGCCGGGAGGAACTGGGTAAGAGATCAATTTAGCTCAAATTTAGAAATTAAAAACAATGAAAATAATTTATGATTGGTGAATATTGAGACTAAGAATATATTAAGATAAATCTATATTATTTTGTAATATTTCTTGCAGTGGGCCTGTCATCGGGCGCGTCGTTCTCCAGCGCGGAGGGCGTGGGCTCAGTGGGAGGGGGCGTGTCGCGCTACCGCCATCTGGCGCGCAGGAACTACTCGCCGCACAATGACAACGCCAGCGGTAATAATGCCGTCTCACTCACTCTTACACTTATTGTAGTTAAATTATTCAATTGCTTACAGGGTTCTCTCGCTCATTTCTATAGGGTGGCAAACAGGCAAGAGGTCTGTCTGTACAGCCTGAATTAGCCGAAATGGCGAAGTAGCCGATGCTCACAGACCTAAGATTCCTTCATTGCACTGTTAAACATTTTTGTATCTGGTGTGTTTTGTTGCAGGTTGCGGTTTCGACAGCACATCGCTGCGACTGGACGAGCAGCTGGCGGCGCTGGAGTCGCGACTGGAACGGCCGCCCGTGCCCGCCGTGAGTTACCTGCCCGCCCCCGCGACCTCGCCCCCCGCCAACTGCGACACGACACGACACAATTACTACTGACCCTACGCACTCATCTACCCCTAACTAGACATGGCGTTACTAAATTATGTGCTGGTCACTATAGTCTGGGCTATCTTACACCTCGTTTCTACTAACGCGTCTAAATACGCGACTCATAGTGCGTTACATAAATACGTTTACTATTTTTATTTATCTTTACATTTATATTTGATTCATTTCTAAATAGATGTAAATCTCTTTAATAAGTATTAAAATGCCATTTTACTTTTGGGTCACAAGAAAATAATATATTTTGTATTATTTATACGTTAATTTTACTTTAATTTCAACCAACAAACATGTTCATGCGATATATTACTAGTCCGTATAATTCAGACTTAACCGTATACATTCCGTTTCTGGTATTTCATTATAACATTCCTTCAATACTGAGCTTCCGTGTTTTGTGTGATTTTATATTTGTGTGAAGTGATTCTAACAAGCTTTCTAACAATTCGCCCTTTATTATGTAAAAATAATGTCACAAACAATTGAATTATAAATTAATTTTGTTGAATTTTTGAAATTATATTTTAAGTATTGACTATTACAACATTTATAGGATTTTGTATAACTGTATTTTACACATTATTAAATAAATATTTGCTGAAAAAAAAACCTACGAATTACAATTAAAAGGTCTAAAGAATTTGATAATCATTAATTGTATGTAATATTTTGATTTAATTGACGATATTAAATGTGCCTTAATGTGGTGTTCTATAATACAGGTGGTATACATTTAGTATACAAGTAGTATACAGGTGGTATATAGTATACATTTGGTATACATGTAGTATCCAGGTGGTATATATTAAGTATCAGTGCCAATAATATTGAATATTGAGTAATGGAATCTCGCGAATACTCCACTAGTCCTAGCAACTAATTACTCGAAGTGATCTTTTGTCAAGTATTAAAATAATCTATATAACATTGGTCACTTAAGTAATACCAAACTTGGGATCCAGATGTGTTTGAAATTCCTTATGTTTTTGACACTGTATATAATGTAAGTTAGGCGTAAGTTTTTTTTTAATAACGTATTTATTGTCTCCTTAAGCCTATGGAATAGTATATCTTGATACCTTATTATCTAAATTTGTATTTTTTAGGCAGCTTATTTCTTTACAGTGCCTTTTTTATCTTTTATACAAAAGGTAAACTTAAGGTATTTTTGTATACAAAATGTATTCTTCATATTTCGTATATTTCCGAGGCTTTCTGGTTAAAGTTAAGATGTTTTAATGCAATGTATAAGAAAGGTTATTTAAATAAAATAATTTTGTAATCGATATATTTTTAAAAAAGGGATGCATGTTTAAAAAATAAAAAATGATGTTTTGTTTGTTGTAGTTTTACTAGTTTCCTAACACGTCAGCTTTTTTGCGCCAAAAATAATTACAAGGAAAAATGTAACCGTTTTCATTTAAAATGTTTTGCAGGCTGCATTTAGAGTGTTGTTGCCTCATAATTAACCTAGCTTTGTTTGAAGTGTTTCATTGAAATAACGAATTCACTGCTCCAATAAGAGATGAAAAAAATATATTTACTTAATTTTTCGTATGTCACACTTAAAGATGTGTGCTCGTGATATTTATGTGGCCTCATATTGGAGTAGCTTACCAAATTATGGGCGTGAAGCATTTTTCCATATAGGTAAGTAAATATTTATGCTTTCGTTTGTGCGAGATTTTCCTAACAAAGAATACAGATTACTTGTGTTGACAAATCGATCGAATTCATCTTCCATTTCTACTAATTACGAATAACTAATTTTGATGAAATAACCAAGATATGTGGTATACCCATAGCGTGGTCTATGCTGCTTCCCCGGTCTGGGTGGTGTGGGTGTGGGGGGCCGCGCTGGGGGCGCTCGGGGTGGTGGTGGCGGAGAGGAGGCACTGCTGCTGGAGCGGCAAGGGCGTGCCTCACAGCAGACGCGCGCCGCGAGCCTGCCGCCGCCGCCCTCCGCGCTGCCCCGCCCACCCCGCAAGCCCTCCGCCAGGAACACCAGATACGATAGGCTTGAACACAACAACAGGAAGGTAAGATACTCCTATTTTTAGACATTATTAGTTAGAATCCTTTGACGCGAATGGCGTGCTTTCGCTACAAAGTCAAGTGTCACAATGATTAGTGAGGGGACATAAGCGTCGACATTTTAGTAAGGCTAGTGTTGCGCCAGTACATCGGCACAGTGTCAGATTTTCTTCCTAACAGTATACATTTGCAAAGGAAAGAGAAAAAGATCGACTAGCAGATTGGTAGCAAACTAATGTTAGCGATCTAAAGCTATGTCAATAAAGTATAGTAATTTCAAAGCGTTTATAAAAGTTGTAAATATGTATCCGTTAAGGCTAGCATCATAATGACGTTTGGCGTGTCTTTTTCTTAGTATAATTAACGTTGAGACGAATTCAATACATGAGCGTATTATTTGTTGACGTGGGTGCAGTGCAGGCCACATGTGTGCCGCGTCCTTGACATGTGCGTGCATAAGAAACCGTGTTGCGCCCCGCCACACCGACATAGTGAAAGTGATGATTATCACTTGTATATGATTTCTTTTTACACTTATAACTACTTAGGTATATTATTAGATACATATATAATTTTATGTAATTTTTTAAATATTATTATTGTACAATATAGTCAATATATTACAAGACGTCTTCATAATTATTGTCAGAAGTGATAATGGCGATGCACGTAACGACTTCCCGGACACGAAACACAAATAGATACTAGTATGCGTTTGTAAAGATAAAGGTCATACATTCCCTGCCAGATATATCGTTTGTTTTTGACAAAACCTATGTATAAAACATACCGTCATCCCTGTATTTCACCTTTAACAAAAGAGAGTAAACAATATGTTTTAAACGGGGATTTTGGACTCAGAAACCCACGTTTAGTCTTTAATTAATCCATTAGGAAGACCATTATTGTATATCTCACATACAAAATATTCAATAAGGGTAATGAAATTGCTTATAGAGGAAGATAAGAATATACTAATCTTTGATTTTCTAGGATTCGGATGGATCAGGTTCGATAGCATCCACAGCATCTCGTAGCTCCCCATTGCCGTACGACACGGTGCGCAAGCTGCCCTCAGTGCCGACGTCGGCGTCGTTGCCCGCAGCGGAGTCCCGGGAGTCTTTAGTACGCCCGCGGGACTCCAGCCTGCCCTCGCCCTCCAAGCTGGCCGTGTACGCCGCCGCACGCAGAAGATCCGCTGAATCAGCAAAAGATAATAAACGACCACAACACCATTACCGAATACAATTTTAAACGATTTGTGTATTGCATAATGCAATGTTGTTCAATACGACAAAGTATTATTTAACATTGAAGAAAAAAAAACCGCACTGTTTTTAATTCAAATTGCTCAGAAACATACATATACATTTAAGATTCACTTACAAACCCCGAAATAATAGGTACCTGCTCGTGAATTTTTTGTAATTTTGCGATATGGTTCTAAAAGTCGAGATGGTTTTAAGTCCATTATAAAAATGACTTAAGAATAATAATCGAATATTATTATAAAAAAAATATTACATAAGATAATGTAGGTTTGGTTTTTTTATGTATAAAATTTCATTTCTTTTTCGGTTGATAAATATTTTGTTAATCTAAAAAATGCACATATAACCTACATACAAGTTGTTGATAATTGGAACTAATTGGTTATTAGTCCATCATTATCTCGACCTGGTTATGCCAAAATGATTACAATATAAGAATGTTTGACATTTTTTAAAGCCGTAAAAAAATCTGCCTCATACGACGAAATTCGGAAAATCATTTCACACTACCGAACAATGCAGGTTTGTCACAAAATAAAAGTAAAGGCTGTATTTATTGATATTACTGTTCTATATAAAACATCCAGTGAAATTATCCCTTAACTTTATAGGAATACAGTCGCCATCGTTCGAGATTTTCCTGTAACTAACAAATTGTCTTTGCAATAAACATAAACTAAGCCCTTTTCTAACAAACAATTAGTTGATTGTACCCCTTAACTTTTATATTGTAATTTTCCGACCTTTACTGGTTAAAAGCGTACAAGTATATTTAAAGAAATAGTTTTTATTAGAACACCACCAGCGTATTTGCTGGTGGTATACCAATACCTACATAACCGTACCTTCATACATAACCAAATACAAAGGATTGAATCTATCTATTTGTTATGTATTTGCTGCTCGAAATTCGTTGCATCTATTTCGATAAGAAATTGTATGTAAACGATGATTTCGAGTGAATTTGAAATATAATGCTGATAGTCTGTGTGTATGTTTTATTGTGTGTTTGATAATATCGAATTGGTATTTATTGTTTGATTTATTTAAACGTAACTATCGAATAAAACGAATATCGATTTAATACGAACAATTGTTGTTTAAACGAAAAATTATAATTTTTAATTAACGTGTATTCATTTAAATTACATTTTTTGGTCTTTAAAGTGTTATAAATATATCTAAATTAAATCGAGTGCTTGACGTTTTTAATGTATGTTTTTGTTACGCCGTCCAATTTATTTGACTTATCCATTGTCAAAAGATACCTACATACATAACCTCGCGTGAACATTTATTAGTACTAGAATATGTTAAGACTGAATCCCTTAATTGAACAATGTACTAAGTATCCAATGCAACATTTTATTAAATTTTATATTGTTTATAAATTTGAAAATAATCTCCTTACTAAACAGCAAATGTAAATGCGATCAATTGGTTTATAGTAAAATATAAATTATTGTAGAATTATACTGTCTTTTATTTAAATGGTTCCTTCATTTGCTTGTAAAACTCAAACCACCTGACATTGCAATTATGTATATTGAATATTGTGATAAAACTGGATGGATAAGATGTATTTTATTAAATTTAGATTACTTCCCAACATCATTATTTACTAAATAATCATTATGTTACTAACATATCAATCAAATTCAGCAACATTTCAAATTCAATATTGGCAAGGTCACTTTTTTTCTGCTTTTTACACACGACATCAAAGTTTAACATAAATTATGAATAAAATCCAGAATAAGAATGCGTTGAAATTGAATTATACAATGGGAAATAATGTTATTTATATTAGGGAATAAATTCATTCGATATTTCGCGACCTTGATCCTGACATTTGTACGGAGAGCGCGCGCGAATGAGGACAAGCGGCGACCTCGCGCGGCCGGCTTGCGCAACGTGCAGCGCGCCACGCCACCGCATCGCACCGCCGCACTAAGCGCGCGAAATGAGGACGCCAAATGACATTATCTATATATGTAAAAATATACTAACGTACTAAACAGCATTATATATTGCCTATTACTAGTACTTAGTTTTATTGTACATAAAACATTAGTGTTAATTTTTGTTCAAATAGTGTGGTCTTCCTACATATCGAATGATGTCGTAACTTGAAGGAGGTGGTTTCCAAGTTTGCAATAAAATTTTCATCAACTTTGAAGCCATCTAACACTTTAACTAAGCAGCTCTGGGGCGTGTTTAATCATCATGTTTTCAGTCAAGTCTGTGGAAATCGGATAAAACATTTTTGAGTGCTAACGTCATAAGGGACATCGTTACTTAAACGATAAAATTATCAAAATTAACTGTTTACTCTGTCCGAAGATTCATCATTTTATAAATAGTGCTGGTGACATTTCAGTTTAGTGTTATACAACTATTTATTTGTCTTTATTTGTATCGTGAACTGATATATTTGATTTGTTTGTTAAAAGCAATAACCTATACCATACCTAAATTTAAGCACAGATAACATAATTCTATGCTAGTATTTAAAGTCTTTCAACTCCCACTATAAATGTTCTGTGGGCGATTGATAGATTACACGTAGATTTAACAAGTTTTTTATTTGTTTCTCCGAAGTGTTTGGTCAGAGAGCCGCTTAATAATTTCTTGAATAATTTTCTTTGTACAGGTTTTTTTTAATTATTTGTCTATTTTCAACAAAATTTTAAAAATAGACTTTAAATTGGTCTGGTCAAGGCTAATAAAAATTATAGACTTCTGTTGTGGAAAAAACGAGTTTGAAAATCCTTACAAGGACACAACCTACATTTATAGAGAACTGTATCAAAAAAATCAATGAATTTACTTTCTAAAACTGGAATGTAAGATAAGATGGCAACGAATCCAACACAGCACATTGTACTAAAATTCTTTCAGAAAAACGAGTTTTAGATTTTGATTTTAACAACTGATTAAATAGAGTTTACTTTCTTGTTTTATTCAGCCGTAATTAGGTCTCATTGATACTGATATTACTCGTAATGTAAACGTGTTACGGCTTGAAAATTATTGTTTAATATAAAACGATTCTAATCGTAAGGTAAAAAAGTAATAAGGCTATCAGCACGAATGAGGGAACAAAAAACTTACAATAAGGCGATACTAGCGCCCGGTGACGACTTATCGCACCTTTGAAACTGTGTCGCGAACGCCGATTCAAAAGTTACGTTGTTTTGTTTTACTTTCTTTTAAAGGAAAGGAATGTTGAATGAATCTTTAATAGTGTCGACATTTATAGGAATGCGGTACAATTGAAAAAGTGTTCTATATTCGACTTTTGGCTTTCACTTATTAATTGACATTTTTTCATTTACAATTTAAAAACTAATATTTATTGGCATGAAGGTTAGCTTCAATTTATTAAATTTGTCTAAAGCGAAAGAGAAAACATAGTAAAAATTAAATGAACGAAGAATATTCAATGAACAAAAAACGAGCTTCTTTCAGCTAAACAAAAAGTAAACTGCAAAGTTAATTTTATTACTTAAGTAAGCTTAACGAAATAATATGGTAAGTTCAATATTTGATAGGAATACGAATCCTTTCTTTAACTAAGCAGCTATACACCATCAAATCACAAATAAATAAGTTCTGTTGGTTTACAATTACGCAACGCTAACAATGCGAGAGACAAGTTCGCAGCGTACATCTCCGCAGCTCGCCGCTAGATGACGCAACGCGTTGTGAAAGCGATACCTCGGAATTGGGTTAACACCGCGGCCACGACGACTTCGCTTGCCCGAGCTCGACTCGCGGACACGCGTTTATTTTTATTAGTACACTTACAGTTATGTTGTGCTTAAAACATTCCATCGTCATCGATTTAAAAAATAACGATTCATACAATCATTGATTATGCGTATATTGTGGTATCGAAAATTATGTATAAAATTACATGTAAAGTTAATTGACATTAGTGAAAAACTTTTTAGGATTCTAACCTATATGTAACTGTAAATTTTTAAGTAAACTTCACCTTAAATATTTGACTTTTTGTTTTTTAATAATTTTAACTCAATCATTTGCTTTCCCTTTTTTCTCACACTGTTACCAAAAGCATTTTACAGTTACATAGCACAACGACAGCGGATATTCTTTTATACTTACTGATTGTAACTTACTAGCTATCGCCCGTGACCCCGTCCGCCCGGAATTAAAAAAAAAACATAATTAGTAGCCTACGCGTTCTTCCAGACTATATTCTCTATGTATGTCAAATTTCATCGAGATCCATTTAGCCGTTCCAGAGATACCTTCAAACATCCATCCATCCATCAATCTAAACTTTCGCATTTATATTAGTAAGATAATGTCTTTTTACTAACGTGGTTGGATAAGCTCAATAGCTTGTCAATACATATTACCGAACAGTGTGTAACTTGGAAATGACAGAAGTAAAAAGCACAATAAAAATATGTTACATTGCGTGTGTGTTTAACAATGATGTCTTGATTTTAGTCGTTTGTGAGGTTTGAATGCATTTTTTACGGATTAGAAGATTAACAATATTCCAGTGGCAGTCTGTAGCGGCCGACATGGCCTTGACCAACGGATTTAGGTCAAGAGAAATCGATGTATCCGTGCTACTTTAATCTCTTTAGTTAATATTAATTATGTAAATATTTAAAAATTAATACATTTTCACTTTCTAGTATCATTAATTTTAATTTCTTATTGTAGAGAAATAAAAGGAAGTACTTATTCAGTTCATATTTATTGCGACATTCAAAGTTCAAGATGTAATTATAATGATTATTGTAGCATTTGTTTCCTTGTTACGCGATCCAATGCTCGTAAGTCGATAATATAAGCAATTACGTAAACCTTATCTAACTCTCTGAATGTTATGACATTAAACGTTTTATTTTAAATTTATTTTTAGTGTGAGTTTACGCTGCGGTAACTCACATGCATCATTATCTCTGGTTGCTTTTCAAAGAGATAAAGAGGCGAGCTTATTTTTTTTAAAGGCCGGCAAAGCATCTGCAGTTCCACTAATGTTAAAAATGTCTATGGGCGTCGAATATCTTGGTGATCCCGCAGGACTTTTGCCTTATTCTAACATATAAAAAAAGACTGTCAGATAATGTATTTTTCTGCGTTACGGCAATGGAAACTCACAGTACTTTTGTCGATTATATAGGTCTCACTTTGCGATCATGTTCAAGTTTACACATGTTTTGACTAAGGGTTACGGTTTTTTACAAACGAAATATTTTATTCAAATAATCAAAGTTAAATCTTACTCTTACTAATATAAATGCGAATGTTTGGATAGATGGTTGTATGTTTTTATAAGGTATATGATGTAGATCGGCTCAACGTATCTCGATAAAATTTGTTATAAATGTAAAACATATAATAGTAAGGAAGAACACATAGGATACTAACTAAGTTTTTTTTATGATTCCGCGCGGTAGGTAATGCGTGCGACAGCTAGTTTACAATAAATTTATTCTGTGTATATTTGTCTGAATCTAGGTGTATATGTTGAAACAAAGCGAATCACAGATGAACTTGGCCTCGGACTTGTATATAGGTCACTGTCAGAGTTTGTACAGCATTGAAGTGATTGTTGTGACGACTGTACAGACAAACATTTTACAATTACATTATAACATTTTATAATCGTATTACATATACATAATTTAAATATTACTTCTTATTAATATTATAAATGCGGATGTTTGTTTAAAGGTAACTCCGGAACGGCTCAACGGATCTTGATGAAATTTGACACAGACGTAGAACATAGTTTAGAAATACACAGGATAATCTTCTTTATCTTAAATAAGTTACTTTTAATGCCTCACGGTGTCGCTTGCGATAACTAGTTACAATATAATTTGCATTATAGGAAAATTACAATGATATTTAAAATATTACAGTAATTATTACTTATTTTGTTATAATACTAGGAAGGAAAATAACCTCAAAATGGACATAAACGAGAATCAATAAACAAAAAAACTTATAATCGATAAGTTCAATATACTTTACATAAATATTATTATATTTACTTTATAATATTGACTATTTACCACATAACTATAACATTTTTTTCCATAAATATTAAACAGTTGTTATATTGCTAAAAATTGAATTAACAAATGTCATTGACCCCGCAACGGTCAGTGAACTTTTATGACTTACAGCTGTCAAAAAATACGTACGTTAACAATATTTACGTGTTAATTAATAATTAGCTGATCGAGTATTATTTTCCGCGATCAATATTTTTTTTTTACCAATTTTTATTTTGTTTTTGCACATATAAAGTAACGTATTTCGGCTAACGTAAAAAACATAAAGCAAACTTTGAAATAATATGTTCGTAATTCTTTAAATTTAGATTCTAACGAAAATGGCGTCGAATTAAATCGTTAGCTATACTTTGATGAAAAATTACGATGACTGTGTTACTGTTTTATATTTAAAAAATGTAATTGCAAACTTTAAGTTCATAATATTACGTTTGATAAATAGGTAGACGCGTTTTATAAATGCTGGTTTAATTTATAATATTTGTAATTATTACGACACGTAATAATACTTTAGTCTCATTAAAAATTATTTTATTCCTTATGTTTTCGTTGTTTTGCACACTTGTATATGGAAAAAAAACAAGAGATAAAAATTTGGGAATAACCGATCATATTAAACATGGAAAGAAACTTAGAAACCTTGACTTCAATTAGTACGTAACGCTTTATAGCGTCTTTTTAAACAAACAAGCTTGAAGCCTCGGTTTTTGCCCTTCAAAATGAGGTGAACGATCTTCCCGTTTCATTGCCTTAAAAAAAGATAGCTAAGAGAGCGAAAGATGGATAACGTTGAACCGAAGTTAACTATCGCGTGAGTTAAAAGTTGTTTTAGAATAGCAACAAAAAAAAGTTGCAAACCGGTTGATATAGTGAGCACGGCACAGACCTGTGCGGATCTTACCGATGGAATTTCAATTAAGAATTTATTTTATCAAATTTACAACCTTATTGGAATGCAGATTCAAAATTTCACTCTCTACATTTAAGTCATTCGTGTATTGAATTTAAAGAGAAAGACATACAGATGTACAAATATGAAAAGAGATAGCTAATTGTTAAATCAAAGAATCCATGTGTTCGATTCACTGTAACGTCACGGCATGAAGAATGCCAATGAACACCTCTCTCATCAACATTTAGGATGCAGAAGGTCACGATAAAATTGACATACATATATAAAACTCTTATAAAATACCCATAAAACAAATTTTCCTCCTATTAATCGAGGAAACATGGAGAACATCGCAAAATCATGAAAATATCGTAAGAGGCAAAATGAGATTTACAGTACTACATAATAAAACACTTAAGTAAAGCAAGTAAGAAGGTTATTAAATAAGAAATACATTAAAACTATAAGTGGAATCCCTCGTTAAACAAGTACCGGTATCTGAACGAGCGGATTTGCATATAACGGCAACCATTGAATCATACTGCTAGAAAGTAAAACCGCATCAGGTTAAATTTAAAAATCATCCATACATTTTATTGTATAGAACAGACTATCGCACCAATACGTATTAGTAAATTTTGATAACGAATTAACTAGATATACTGTTTCCAAGGATATTTCGTCATCAGACTTAAGAAATATACTCCTCCGAAACGGCTTAACCGATTTTTATGAAATTGTAAATGCATATTCAGTAGGTCTTTGAATAGGGTACTATCTAGTTTTTAATCAGACAGATGGTAGAGCCCGCTTTAACATCTTCGCACGAATCGACCCGGCTCGCCCGGTGAAATACCACGACCACACAGAAGACAGGTGTGAAGTGGAAGCAATTCCGCGTTTCGTCTGATGAGTGTGCGTCCCGGAGGCCTAATTTAGTCTTCTTTCCCCTCCCATCCTTTTCTTTATAAGGAAAGGATGGGAAGTGCAGGTGGACTTTCCGGATGAGAGGATGCATGGAAAGGGAAGATATTTTCTTTCTGTGCATTCCTCTCCTCCGTCGATTCAAGGTAGGCAATGCATATGCAATTGCGTATGTCTATGGGCATCGGTCACTTCGCTATTTCAGCGATTTCAGGTGGCTGCTCGCTCGTTTGCCGCCTTATGATATAAAAAAAAAGATTTGCGGTCGTACTAGCACGCTATAAAAATTAATAACTAATACTAGTTGTTCATATAAAACCTATATGGTCATAGAAGATGACATAAAAGAAAAAAAACGAAATGACATCTACAGTACGATAAGGATCTTAGATGTAACTGAATTCCAGTTTTAAAGTCTGAATTTATCTAAGGAAACTGTAAATATAAATTGAGCTCGTTCTGATCGTGGTTAGTTACAACATACACGGAAGTGACCTTGTGTTGTGTAGCGATGCGGGTCTAGCATGACGCTACGTCACCGCAAACTATTCAAGCGGTCCCATTGAAAATTATCTATTCCTGTCTAGTACGGTGTAAATATACGAACATTCATTTTAAAATTGGAACGCATACTGCCGAAAAGACTAAGGAAAACTGCGAGGACGCAGTATAGTATGCGTGGTGCCAAAAATTTTTATCTACACATGCTATAGCATCAATACGATACGATAACCTTTTTTGTTAGTGGTTAGTTCCCGCATGCGTTGGGAGATAATCCTTACTGTTAGTTACCGCGCATGGTACTCTTTTACTAAGTCCCTGCACGACGCGTGCGCATAAACCACATCATTTTTATTGGTCGTTAGCCCGTATACGGGGACTCCCCACACGGTATACAACAACCCTACTAATCAAACTGCGCCCTTAGTTTTCTAATCAAAAATTTTCTTTAGAGCTACTTATTTTTTGCATATACTCATCCTCTTTTCTATTCAGACCTGATTCATTGTTACGTATAGTAAAATAACGTTAAGTTCAATGTCAAGTTATTGTGCACGTCAGGTTAACTTTGCCGTGTGCTCTGTCATGTCTTGCGGTGTCTGTATACAGTGTCTGCGGTATTTGTATTCTGTGGGATACGAACAACAAAAAGGTTTTATATGATTAAAAAAACATACTAAGCAGCTTATGTGTTCTTCCAAAATATGTTCTATACCAAATTTCAACGAGATCCGTTCAGCCGTTCTATACATTCGCATTTATAACATTAATAAGAATACAAATATCATATCAATACGGAGGAGACTACCATTTTGACATAACATTTTGCGTCATGTAACGTGCCATTTTGACGTCTTCGTCTAACCTATAAAACGACAAAAAACAAAAAATATGGGAATATCATTTCAATTGTTGATTCAACGTTTACAATTATATTTTTTCTAATAAGAAGAATCATAGTGCAAACATTCAATATACCGAGCGTTGTCATCGAAACGCGATGCAAAGAGAATTACATGGCGGAGCTAAACAAAAACAAGAGTTCCCACGTGCGTAGAACAATGGTCGCGGAAAGTTGTGCGAACTGCGAACGCGACACTAGCGCCAAAGAAAGCCGAATTAACTATGCGTTTTACAAGTCACGCCTTTGAAATAACGAATTATTTTTCGTTTGATATAAAAATCGTAATTAACGGGTGATATTAAAGTGCAAGTGAGTTTTTTTATCGGCAGGTGTCCTCAATTTAATGTGTTGTAACATGATAAATTATGATTTCTTATGTTTTATATAATTTTAGAATTATCATTCAATTTACGATAAATCATTTCAGTAAAAACAATAGACCTAATATTTTGTATTTCGCTAAGTTTTCGGTCGTATAGTTTGATAGACGTTTGGCGCTAGAAAAGTGAAGCTACGAAAAGAAGGCATAAATCGGCTGATTGTCTTCTTCAGCAGATTGCCTCGTCTCAACCAAGCCGAAATGTGTTATTAAAAATGTAAAAAAGTCAGAATTATTACTTGCTTTTAAAACACCCAAAAAAAAGTTACTTGCTGTTCATAAAGTCATAGATAGCAAATCAAAAAAACTGGAAAACTTGCTAAATGAAATAAGAGACTGGTACAAAAAAAATGAATTCATTAAAAATACAGTTGCTTTGTTGAAAACAATTACAGCAGTTGCGACGAAAATTGAACAATGGATAATCTTGTAATAAAATAAGTCTTACCTCTATAATGGTTATTATTGTTTCACAAATATCTACCAGGTTGGTTTAAGTTTCGTTTATTATAAAATGTCTAAAGAGTCAATAAAATAACTCTTATTAGAATATAGAAAACTCGTCCGTATTAGCAGTGTAAAGTATAAAAAACTCTTAAATTGAGAAGTTGTCCTTTTTCAAAACTATGTACTTCTGTTAACAGCAGGTATTACGTCACTAGCTACTTACCACGAAACGTCAATTTTAGTAAAGCGAGACGCTTGTGACTCTGGATATGTTTATCTCGCTCTATCTTACGGTAAACTAATAGGCGAGACGGTCGCGGATCGCGATCCAACTGTGAACCGCGCAAAAACTTTGCGAGCGGAGAAATTTCCTTCATATTCCAGTTTTTGTTTCATGTAAATCGCTTTATAACGGAATATTCGCACCGCGATAATGTCGAGCGGAACAATGGTCTCTTATTTCTCGAATCTATCGGACTTTATCTTATTATCCGAATATGATTATTGCGAGCTGTCTTTCAATACTCTGCATATACTTATGCCCTGAGTTACAACTCACAAATGGTAATTCATTTTTATTTGAGCGAAATGACGAAGATTCAATTTGTAAAATGACAACACCTACGGTAATAATATGGACCGAAATGTCCGCACACTAAGGAAGTAATCACTACGTTTTACGTCCATAGAATCTTTGTCTTTGATAAATCTTATTGTGTTCTTTTATTGATACCTCCATGATACTCTGCTTATTTATGGGTCTCGCGACCCATTACTACCACTTTCTGTGTTATAGACAAACATAAGTATTTAGTGCATAGAATCTTGCAGTTTTATACGAACGAAGAAAATTTTGTAGTAGGTATACCAATTGGTATGCTGTTGTGGTTACATTATAGATCTTAGACGAGATGGATCATTGTAAATGTGCAATAAAAATAAACAGAGCTAAGTAATACGACGTGTTGAAAACGTGAAACGTGACATTCGCCTAATGCACCGAGTCATGGCCGTAAACCACTCTTGTTGCTAGGCTAGAAATAGTATGGTATGTACATTAAAACAACTCTTGCCAATTAACTAAACATTACAAATTGAACACAAATCGATAACTCAAAAGCATAGTATTAAAGAAATATCAAACATTAACTTTATACCGCGCGAATGAATGAGAAACACTTCAAAGTCTTTAAGTAGTATATAAAAGCAGGTAATTAGCATGCACTCTTTACTGTGTTGTAATATCTAATGACTTCCTTCACGAATGGCAATATCGCTCAGTGAGTGCACCTTATCTGACTTCCCAACTGGCATTGTTCTTGGTCGTGGGCAAGTAAAATCCATCGCATTCGCGTTCGATGCACGCACGTTTGCATTCACGCTCATCTTCTCCCGCGGTACCGAGCCGGGTGCCTGCCATGCCGTGCCGACTAGCGAGCCAGCGACGATGATAGCGGGATTAGCGGTCCTCCCTCGGCTCGCCTCGGCGTCTTTCGACTTTCCTCGCAACCCAACTCTAGATGTAAATATGTGAGCCCTGTGAGAGTGAACGAGACCTCCGCTCGGCCGCCCGCGAGTGCCATCGCTCGCGCCTCGATTCAATTCGCTCTGTTTCATCAGTCTGCTTCAGGCATTACGGTTAGCTGTACGTGTCGTTGTGTACTCGCTCTTATCCGACTTTTATTCGTGTCCTTACGAAAAAGTATCAGACTTTTAAGCCCATAAGTGGATCGAGCGCGTGGCCGCGATCGTTGTGACTGGATATATAGTGTTGTTAGTTGTTACAGTAAGAGTGGTGTGTGGCTCCTCGCGCTGTAGCCACTCCGTCCGGGGTTTGTCGGCGTTGTCCTCCGACACTCGAGGTAAATACCGACTCTTGCGCGTTTCGAGAGCGATCGCATACGTGGAAGAAAACCGGATTGCGGTGTCGTGTCGTGCTTTCATAAAATCTAATAGCTATTAAGACTAGGTGTTATGAAGTTGAAATAGCCCAGAATTGTAAGCCAGCGCTTGAGCGATATTTTTGTACCGTTAGTTAGCTGACGTTGCGTGTTCGGGATCTTCCGTCGTTTAATGTTTATTGCAGCATATAACAAGCAAGTAACATGAATATATACATATGTGCCCGCGTTACTTATTAGAAAACTCGTCCGTGTTAGCATTCCTCAATGCCATACTTATCTAGATAAAGCGTGCATTACGTACGCGGAAGTAGCGTGAAACTTTGTTGTTCCTTAATCATCTGACGTTGTACAATTGGTGGAGTAAGAAAAAACGTCAGATTTATTGTAAGTACCTTTAAAATTTAGCGATACCGTGTTTTAGGGATACGATGAACTCCGAATTACATTTATTTGAACCTAACAGTTATCATTAAAATTCGCTCGAGTGCGTCTTGGTGGGCGTGGCAAGTGTCCAAGTGCCTCAAGGCCCGTGGGACTGGTTTTTAAGTCGTGTACGGTGTGCACACTTGAGAAATTTCGACATTTACCTAACAGAGGATATACATTGTAAACCCTCTTGTAAAATATTGATGAATCAAAGATTGATAATAAGATGCTAGATAGCAGAAATGGAAGATAAAATTCGTTGCACTACCATCCCAATGAAAGGTTTTTAATTAAAATCTATTGGACTAAATAATCTACGAATATCTACCTATGTTGTCATTAGTTACAGCGATTCTGATTATCAAAATTGTTGAATCGCAAGCTAATTAATTTATTTTGAAATCTTTTTTGTTGCAATTAATTGATATGCCAATGTTATTTGTACAACCATAGTTACAGAGATGATAAGTATCTCTCGATAGAAATATCCTAAACGTCAATATTTATTATGTTGGTATGTATGACAAAAAATATATAGACTAGTAACTAAAGTTCAATTTGAATCTGGTCACACAGTGTAAAAGGATACGATCGATTTAATTTTATGCCATTTTACCAAGCTAGAATTTGAATCAACAACATTTACAGCTGGTGCTGGTACTGGTGGTAATTATGTAATATGTATATTTACACGTAGGTATACCTATTAGAATATGGTTTATAGCTTTCACAACATTTCATCTATATTTAGCGATGCGATGCGTGGTGTCGGTGACGGGCTAGCGGGACGCGGCGAGGGCGGGGTGCGGGGTTCACAAGTAGGTCGCCGTGCTAGTGTGTTGCGTTCGCGTTGTAGAGACGTAGAGACGTATCGTACCTGCGCTGGCGACTCTCTTGGCCTGAAAGTTTGGCAAAAGCAGAGATAACGGATAAATAAACATACTTTTTTACGATTTGTGCAAGTATTGAAGTTATAGTAAAGTGTTTCGGCGGATTTTAAATTTGTGTTATCTTCAGATTTTATGTGTGTTTACGTGAGTTTCGTGATAATTATAATTCTTTGGACTTAGTTGGCGCTGGCATTGGGTTCTGAAGTCAGCTGAAGGAAGCTTTCTCTTGCGGGTTGGCTTGTAAATATATTTTTTTATATAATAAATGAAATGATATGATACAATTAATATTTGACATTTGAGCGACACAAACAAAAGGAACATGTCGTGGATTCACTTAACTTCAGAATTTTAAAGTAATTAGCAACAAAATAGTTCGTTAATTATAACAATACCTCGGTAATGTATACTCTGTATGTTAATTATAAAAGAAACCTACGTGACCTAAAGCGCTGACTGTATTGAAGTGTGAATGATATTGTACAAAGCATCGGTGTGCATTTCGTCGATCCCCCACCGACTTTATATTTCGAAGAATCTCAGAATAAAAATCGGGTCAGACACCCAAAATGAATTAATGAGCGGAAGATTTTCTGAATCATTCTTGCATTACGATGTTATATTATTTCTTTGCGATTCTTTTAATTTCGGAACACAAACTTGCGTGGGAATACGATAAAAAGAAAATATTACAATGGTAACAACGTTGTTATTAAGTGATTTTGATTTTTGTAGCAGCACGAGGTTTTTAAGGCCCCTACCTCAATCACAATCATAGATTCGTAGATCCGTCGGTAGAGTGTGTTTTGAATGCATTCAATTTTGTTCTAAATATGTGAAACGAAGAAAGGGTGACAGTAGTGAATGACCGAAATATGGCGTGAAAGATAATTTCCCTCAGTCGGAGCGATGTCGTCAGCTGATAGCCGGGGTCGGTGGCCGCGACTTTGTCTCTACGCACTTATCATCCTGTGCGACGCGAGGTCGAAGGGTTATCGGACTAGTTTTTTAATCCTTTTAGTAATTCGATAAACTAAAATGGACGAATTGATAATTTTTTATCATAAAAAACGCATACATTTAGGTTTATCTACTCAAGCTGTAAGCAAGATGCGTATTATCCTCAATAAATATTTTGACTCGCGAAAAAGAGTGGAATTATAATAATAACAATGATTCCATTCCGCTAACTGAAATTGTATTTTTGTAATCTTCCGTCATGCATTTCTTATTAACAATAACATTATACATAAAGTTAATACGATTTATATTTTCTCAACGTCATTATCGTTGAATAATATTTTTCAATGTTGATCGGATAAATTTTGAATATATAAATCGCAAATGAAATAATAGAAAAGAGTTTTGTTAAAGTGGGCAATTACTGTTTAATCTCCCTTATCTATTTTATTTATTCCAGAAAGTATTTTTCTATATCCGTAAATTGGTACGATCTGACTGAATTAGATTCAAAATAAATCTATCAATTTGTTTGAATAAAAATAGGAAAAGAAAAACTATTCGGAACATAAAAGACATACAAAAATGTAATCGGTGAATGTCGTCGCCATATTTTATCAAGCAGGCAATGACCGCGTAGATTCAGCCACATGCACAAAGTCATACGTCGCGAGCTACTGTCACCTTCAATTTAATTATCTGTTCACGTATTTGGCGAAACAAATCGCTTCGATGTATGTATATTTAACACAATACATTTAAAAAGGCACGTTTTGATTTAATTCACTCAATGTATACATTGAAAAGTACTTATTTTAGAATATTAATGTTATTTGTTTTAAAGTGGACGTTGCTATGTTTGTATCCAAGTGAGCGAAAAATTATCTTACATCGAAACAGCTGTTTAAAAGTTTAATCTCATATTTGTCATTAAATTAGCAAATACACATAAATAAATAACTGTGTTTTTAAAAGAATAGGATATTCTTTATGTAATTGAACTATGTATTTATTATTTAGAAAAAAAGTATGCATTTCGATAATAAGCTTCAATTATAAACTTATTTACTGCAGAAAATCCTCAAAAAGTATGACATTTTATACCTACTTTAATAATTTTGTAATATAACACCTCGTCGCCAAGGTTACATCAAAGGCCAATAACCTGGGAACTTGATTGTGATCAATTAAAAAGCAATTGTGGATATATAGAAGGAAACTTTAGAACGTTGTCGCTTCATCCGCTATTGTCAAGTGACGTCACATCCTTGCCAATTTAACTACATGCTACAAGGTTAGATGTGCTGGTGTTGACGTAGTTTAAAGATTTGCGGGATTTCGTTCATACTTTTTCATGTTTATGGAATGATTCGAATAACGTGTAAAATTCATGCAATAACATAATTTAGGTAGTAAAATAAATAATTAATTAAATATAAAAGAAACTATAAATAATGTGAAATAACTTCTTTTTGTTCGACGAGCTATATTTCCAGTATAGCCTTGAAAATGTTGAATGTAGACTCAGACCGCACAACGATATCGATATTTTAATGTATTAAAACCATAGAGTAACATCGATTAAATGAATATCGATATTTGAGTAGGCTCTGAACGGCTCTACGGTTAACGGCCAAGATTACTATGATTATGTACATTGCTATGAATCTATCTTTATCTAATTTTCTACCTCAAGTACTGACAAAATCTTTCTAGATAAATAATCCTTATTGTTTCTATAGTCGGATGAACAGAAAAACAATTTATAGAAATGTCATACATATTTTGTTCGAAATAAACGGAATTCTTTAAATGGTTGGGGTTTTTGAGAGCGGAAAAGAGACTTTACAGTAGTTATAACAAGTTTCGAAATCTGTATGAAACACTAAGTGTTTGTGGGCCTGGTTTATGTTTTGCTAACTAATGTAATCTTTATTAACATTTAAACTAAATTTAAATTGGTATATTACGTCAACGCGGTAGAGAGTTTTGTTATGTCTACAGATTTCAACTCATAAATTATTAAACGATATTGTATTATTTATTGTTTTCTTTATGGTAATTATACTCTGCACGTGTATGTTCACTTTTGTTTATAACAATTATGTGTCATTTATTTTCGTATTCGTTCAGATAATTAATGTGGGTTTTCACTGGCAAGGCATTTGTTGTCTCTTTCTTATCAAAGAGAATGTGAGAAATGACAATAGGAGTCGATACAAGTGTAATTACAGTGGAAACCTACGAATTTACGTCTTGCATTGTGGAAATATTTATATTGACTACAGTGCCCAGATATGATTCACTTCTAGAAAGGTTGGTTCGGACTTGTGCATCTCAACGGGCCGTCCCATGTGGCGCTCTTTTTTGCTTTGATAAATATTTTTATGTGACTCAGCCTATACCGTAAATAGGATCGTCATACTAATTGTGATTCTCATATGTCCCAGTTCTCATTATGAACTCCGGACTTTCAATGCTACGAATATAAATAAATCTCACTTATCGATTTTCTTCATTGTTGTGCTTTTTTAATTACGATATATATATACTTATTTACTCTATTCTTATCAGGATAAGTACTCCGTAATATTTTATTTCAGTCACAAGTATAGCTTTTAAACTATACTCCTTCTTATGATCAGTCTGTCAGTCTATCGCAATGGACAGAACAGAACAAAGACTTTGTAAAAACTTTGTTAATCTTTGATTATTTAAAAACTGACAATATGATTACAATTACTTCATGAAGATCGCATGCTTAGAGCTTGACTCAGCAAGTAATAAACAGGAAATATAATAATAATCTTTATTTAATTTATTATAAATAGTTGATACCTCTTAGATTAATTCACTATTCAAGATAACGTTAAAGGTTATAAGGAAGTAGATTTAGTTGCTTAAAAACGTAATTATCCTCAAGTTTGTAAAGAGGCGAATTTAAGAACATTTCGTAACGGCTTCCGGATACGTCCAAGAGACCGGCCGACTGACCTCAATTGTTAGCCGCCAATGTCACTAGTACACAATTTGAATTTCGAATACATTTTAACTGGCAACAAATATTGACATTGAATTATATTTCGCCATTTTTACAATTCAGCAAAAAGAGATAAGTAATAAATAATTCCGCCATAATTGTTGGAATTTAGTAGTTAAATTATAGTGCTTGGAAAATCGAACAGCCAAAGAGCAACAAGATAGAGTATGCGCCTGAGGCAGGTTCATGAATTTTTGTATTTTTATTGAGGTCTTTACATTTAAATGTGATTTTACAACGTTAAAATAACAATATAAATAGAGAAATACATGTATATAACAAATCTAAATATTTACTTTATACCTTGTAAAACAAGTACATGCCGAGGAATTCGTATTGCGTAAACTTCGCATCATGCCGGTTCAGTCTGTGCGCATACTAAATAAAGAAACGAAAGTAATACCAAGCCACCAACTAAGTTACATATGTGGTAGTTATGTAGAGGTGTGGATTGCGCATTTAGATACACCGAATAAAACGGTATGCGATCGGCCACCGAGCCATCGTCCACTTTCACCGTCCGCCATCTTGGCAGCGGCCATGTCGTGCGCGCCGTTTTGCCGCGCTTATTGACGAATTGGCGTGCCTATTGTTGCGCCTCGGCATCGGAACGTGTGACGTCACTAGCTAAAGTCCAATCGCTACAAGACAATGTTAAACGATATTAGAAGCAAATAATTTGGTTAAATATAAACATCTATGGACGACAGAAAACAATTCATTATGTCTACAATATGCATGACTTGAGAATGTATTTAGTACTGACTATACATTAATTTAAACCCTTAGCGTTTCCACTGGCCGTAAGCCTGTACAGTATTTAAAAAGAATGACATGACATTTGCAAGTTTAGATTTTTCATACGTTTATCTTTTTATATAAATACAAACAGTGCATAATAAAGAAAAGGAAGCGAGTCGTACTCCAGTAAGCCTCTTCAATTAGCCGGCAGTCGTCTCGTTTACGTTCCTGCAAGGAAACTCCCGCAGAACATCGAAACTATCATCTTATTTTTCATAGCGCAATATTTATTTAAAACACATTATAATTATGTATCTTTATATAACTTTATATTGGTTTATTATATAACTTTTCAATTGTGCAATTATCCAATAATATTGAAATGACTATTTTTATAAAAAAACAATAAGAAAGTTTTCCATGACAAAAATAAAACGTTGACGTAATGCGTACTTAGAGATCTATTGAACAGTTATTGACTTGAAGAATTATTAAAAGCTTTCTCGGTATTAAAACAATTGGGGAACACTGGCAAAGTTTTTGTTACACAACGGAATTATTATCGGGTTAACTATAGGTAAACATTTTCCTTAAGAAATAAGTATACTTTTAAAGTTCTAAAAATAGTTGTGTGGATTTTTACGGCTTTCTGATTATTAAGATTATTTAAGTAAGTAGGTAGTAAGTTTCATTCACGTTATGTTGGTAATATTTAATGCTAATCTACATATCTCAATTAGCCTAAAGAAACGTATGTTTAATTTTTTGCTCTGTGGCATTGAAACAGAGTATAAAATAATATTATTTAGACGCGATGGAAAAAGGGTTAACTGTCATCATTACCTCCATTCAGTGCGCTTCGACTCCGCGCTGGTATTCATAAACTCTATACAAATGGGTTACGTTAATATTTCAACACTTTCATTACCGCGTGACGTCACTAGCCTACTATTTTCATTCGAGTGCACTTTGCACAGGTGCAGTCTGCTGTCTCCGGACATATTGATTAACATTGTCTAACCGACAAACACATTTTTTCGCGTTATTACAGCAAGTAGGTAATGCGTCTATATTTAGTGATATAGAATTGTGTTGAAATTTACAATCTATACAAAAATTAATCTATGACTGTTCTATTGTTTATGATAAAAGATTGTTTATGGTCTAGGATAAAAACGCCCAACACCCTGAAATTTTTATCATTATCACTTCTGCTTTTGCTCTGAGCTGTGCTAAGGATCGGACATATACCTCCATAGTGTTTATTATAAAAAGGATATTATATAAAAGTTTATTTAAATCCTTAACCGTTGTTTTTACTTTTTACCATAACTTCCTATAGATTGTTTGGACAAACATGACAAATTATTATAATTTTTAATTATACAGCTAGACAGATGCCCGATACTGCCTCTTAAAGTAACCTAAAAGTCTGCGACGATAAACAATACATGTTTTTATTTAAAATAAAACAATTTTGTGGTTCAATTATTTGTAGAATATTCCGCGATCAAGTCCAGTACATGAATACTAGTGGATCAATCAATAATCAAGACTAGAAATTAAGACAAGTTTAGCCACGCATGGCTGAAACCAATAATGAAAAGTTATGTGTGATTATTTGAGTGTTTTGAACTTTGTATGAAATAAGTAGTCGTCAACAAACACGTGGATTCAATTAAATTATACAATTATTATTTTTTGTTTCAGACAGTCAGCGGAAAGAGGTCACATTAAAAACATCGTACAAGTAAGTATCGATTACTTTTAATCAATTAGTGTAACTTGAGGACATCGGCCGACCTTCAAATTGTCTGAATATTCATCGCAATGTAATGAATACGCTCGCTTCAATTTTCTTGCTTTATTTGAATTTAAACAATATCAGTTGGAACGAGTTTCGCAACACAATGACATTTCTGTCGTCAAGTTTTTGAAACTAGCCTATTTATACTGACTTCAGGTCAATCCACACATTCGATTTATACTCGACCAGATTAAGTTTTTAACCGTTTAGGCTACAGAACATAAAACACATTTGAGTATTTTCGGTGGTAAAATTGGTAATTTTTTTCGTTCATTTTAAGTAGTAAAGATAAGAACGACATTTAGGTGTTTATTACAACGAATGAGCAATGTAAATATGTTTAACCATGATCTATTAAATAAGGAGGTCATGAGTTCGAAATATCAACGTTCCGCCTATCAGTCTCGTATACTTATTTTTAAATAGTTTATGTACTACATATTATTACTTTATTATTAAACAGTATTCAGAATTAAATTAAGAAACTCAATAAAATGTTGTACCTACATTATTTTATGTCCGTAAATGTATTAAACTTTATTTAAAAAGGTTGATGACACCTGTATTAAACCAATTGTCCTTAGTTTTTGAATCCAATAGGCTTACTTAAATATGTATAGATAATAAAAAGAACCTTATCGGTATATCGCAAAAGTTACGATTATCGCTTCCAATTCAAACTTGCCCTCAAATACGTTCCTAAAAGAAGTAAAGAAAAAAAAATGTAAACCGACGAATGATTCTCCGGAAATGTGTCTACAATAAAGTTATGACCTCGCTTTCAGGGAGGATTAAAAAAAACTGTTACAAAAGACTCAAATGCACGTGTCAGTGGGATCGACCCTTTTAACCAGGGGTTTCTAACCTGCGGCCCGTATTCATATTTTTTGTGAGACACCTTACCTTACCTTTACCTTTCCTACATAACCGATACGTAGATTTACGTATAATTACGATACGTAGATAAGATGGTAAATAAAAGTGGGTATTAGTGTTACATTAAATAAATATATAGACAAATTTATCAGTGACGTGTTGAGTCGTTCGTCTACGCTCTACGCCTACGTGTTAGAAGCCAGTGACACTTGCACTCACCTTGGTTTATTTTTTGCGTTGGCCGAACCACCTCTGTCGCCCGCTTGTGATATTGATTCGAGGAAATATCTATGTATACAAAAACATTATGATAAACTTAACTTTTAACTTGATACTGGCTCGTTTTTATACTTGTTAGGCATTATGAAGTTGCTTTCAGAGATCGTATCAGAAATAATGTATAGCACTGCAGTGCAGGTTTCGAGGAATGAGCACTTCACAAATTTCTTTTACTTCCTAGAAAGTAGCTTTTTATTTACTTAACATCAACCTTCTGACATGTCAAATTGTGTACAATACAACGAAATAATTCATCAACAATCATATTTCATAAACATTCACGAAATTCTTCAGAAAGCAAATAGACGATTCAACACAATGAATCACCAAGCGAAGCAACATTGTACAAAGCAGGTAAGCGGGGACATAAAATGGATTTTATAAAAACACGCCCCACCGATATGACGTCGCCATTAAATAATGAACTTGACCCAGTGGGT
Source organism: Papilio xuthus (assembly GCF_000836235.2). Classification (NCBI taxonomy): domain Eukaryota; kingdom Metazoa; phylum Arthropoda; class Insecta; order Lepidoptera; family Papilionidae; genus Papilio; species Papilio xuthus. The sequence goes on from NW_013530872.1 coordinate 1,812,130, forward strand.
CGACTCCGCAGCGACACGACACTCTGCAGACGACCGAAATGTTCACTTGTCTCGCCCGACCTCCTTAACCCCCCCAGTTCTGCGAGACCGTTAACAAAACTTTTGTCATGAATTTACAATATTTACTTCGTGACGTTGCCGTCTAGAAATTTCGCACGCTAATCAATTCTATATAGGGTTTTCACCCCTCTAGTCTTTTCCCATTACCACCCACTCTAAAAGCCGTTTAATCGACTTTACAGGCGGTCGGTTAGCAAAAACGTCTCCGCTACACCGAATTCGATTCGCGGTGCAATACAATGAAGTTACGGTTCGCGCGAGCGGCGGCGGAGGGCGCGCGGCTGGCGCGGGGGCGCAGGTCGATGACGTCCCTCCGTCTGGGCCCCTCCGCCGCCCTCCACCGCCCTCCGCGGGACCGGTTGCCGGGCGAGTCATGTAGCTCACCGCCACCTCCATCTAGTTTACACCGAGGTACTGCACTCGGTTACTTGTCCATCGAACCTTCTCGTTACCTTATATTCTGCGCCTACATAAACTTTTGCATGTCGCTATAAGGACCACCCGCAGTCGTCGCCACCGTTAAATCGGAACAGAAATTGGGCCACGTATCTTACTTTACGTCGTTTCAACAAACGAGTCTACCTTATTAAACGCTCGAGGGACGAACAATTTAATCGATTCTCGTTTTAATTGCCCTAAACTCGAATCGATCGATAAACGATGTTAATTAACGAGTCTCGCGGTACATGTTTTGATGGCATCGAGAGATTCAAGCGGTTGTCAAAAAGCGCGTCGTCGTTCGCGTGGCGCAACGGCCGCTTTCGCAAAACGTTTCGTAACACAGCCGAGCCGAAAATAGTCGAAAGTTTCTTCATGATTTTTTTGTCCTCGTGTCCGCCAGTTATCTCGCACAAATGCTTTTTTCACGCTGTTTGTAATCAATTCGAACGAGCCGAGATGGTCACTTTGTAAATAAATCTACTCCACAAAGGAATTCCCTTTTCATCCCCGCTTTGATACAAATAACCAAAATTTTTGCTTTTTGTTTCCGTGTAAACTTCAATATTTATCAACATGTTTAATAAAAACTGAGGAATGAAGAAAAAGCACAGGAAATTAAAATATTAATATTTAATTTCAAGTACACACAATGTTTAGTAAAATTATTTGTTTACATTTTCCGCCGTCTACATGAAGACAACTCTTTATATTCATAACACGGCATTGTATTGAAATATTAAAGACAACTCTTCAGTCCCCGACTTGCATTACATAGAGTGCACTCAGGAGGAATGCACTTTACTTTCTCCCCTATCGCATAGGAAATAGCCGTTGCATCGTTTACTCGTACACTCAGTTGCAGCATGTAGACAAACTAAATTTTTAATCTGTTCCTCATTTAATATTAATTAAATAATATTTAATAATAAGCCGATGTATATGTAACTTCAACTTTGCATGACAACGACAGATCATAACAAACACAGCTTTTGATTTTTATTCGAACAAATGATTTCATTTGTTAAAGTAAAAATCTCTTCTTTACGATACATACAAATACTCAAGGAAAAATGCGATAAAAACCACAAACTGTCTTTAGTGGGAAACAAAAGGAAGTGTGTAAGTATTGTTGAATGTCCTTAAAATAAGGAAGTTAACGTAAATAGAATAATTAGTACGTAATAGGCTAGTAAATTAACTTATTTGAAGAAAAAACTGAGGAGATATTGCTGGCAAGGTCGGTGCGCAGCCTTGGCTTACGTAAGCGAGTCTGTATGTTTGTTCGATGCAATATCTGTTTAAGACTGAGGTTTATTAACACTTACGCATCAGTTCACTTGTTAGTATTATAATTTCACACGAGGGCAGAAAAGTGAGCTAGAGCAGTGGACAGTTCAGTTTGAGAGTACGCTTACTATTAAAACAGAAGCGATGTGTTCGTAACAGGTGCAATAATGTTACTCAGTCTTACTTTTCTGATCTCGTGTGAAACATGCATATTTCATGTTGTCTTTTGCGAAAACCAATGCAGTCTCTTGCAACATCTACTTTACAACTTGGATCCAATACGAATTTCAAATAGAGACCTTAATTATTTTGTCTTTAAGTGTAAAGTGTTTTAACATTGCAACTCACTTTTACAATATTGTAATGGTGTCTGGATTATTTATACAATTATAAATGAAATTTAATGCATTCTTTTAAATGTTACCAAAAACCCAGCAAAAGAGAATCATAATTAAACAAAACGATGTCATTGTACGATGTAAAAACGTGTCTCCAACGTCCGAGACAATGTTAAAACGTCCAAACATTCACTTTAAACTTGTACTGGAAATGTCCATAACTTGTTGTTTTTGTATTAACATCGTACTTTCAATTCAATTGGCGGGAAAAAATTCAGTGGAATAATTCACTACATTGTAAATAAATATTTTTTTAAAATTATAAATGGTTGATTACTGTCGGGACATATCAATAAAACTTGTTAATTAATTATACTTTTCTTGTGTAATTTTTTATATTTGTTAAGTAGCATAAAAGAATTTGTAAATCGCTTAGTGCCATTTCTATTTATTGCGGAACAATTAAACAAATGTTTTTTTTTTGAATAATACGTATCTATACTGATTTTATGCATATAAAGGAACACAAACTTAAATAACTTTACGAGGAAGTGTAATAAAAGCAGTCATGTCCCAGTCATCACTCCCGGAAAGATACATTGAGAGCTCCCTCTAACGGCCGTAAACGGTATCTTGTGTATTTCCGATCGCTGCCTCACTTAACCACGTTGCCTTGTCAATTTGCCTCCAACAAGCCATAGCGGATGGTGATATATTAATTGCTGTTGGAAGTAACAGCTGAGCCTTTTAAAAGTAATTTTTAACTGGAAAAAATGGACAAACAGACGTGGAATGTGCAAACATATGAGACGTGGAAGCCTATGCTCAAATAAAGCTGAAAATCTATTTAATTCACTTTAAAAACAAAGGCCACTAATAATGGCAAAAAAACAAAAACCACTTCATTAAAACAAGAAAATAAATCAAAAGAGGTCGTAACGTTCGCAAGGATATTGTGTGCGCAAATAGTTCCCCGTAGCGCCTCAAGTCGGCGCGGCGCATACACGGATGTGATCGAAGGGGTCAACGGTTCTCCTTGGTGGGGTGTTCACCTCGCCGACCTCTTGTTCGACAGTCCGTAGTCGACTTCGACACGACCACGTCACCAAAATAAAACCACTATGGATATCTGTCCTACAACGTCGCTGCTGACCACATTGATACAACTGATCACAAGAGTCTTATGACAATTGAAAAAAATCACGTGTGTCATAACACATTTCTCAAGTGCTATTTAAAAACCTTTAAATGTTAACTTATATATGACTATAAAGTTCTTACTAACTTCCATAATCTATTTGTTAATCAAATGTTCGGACATCACTACTTCAGTGGTCAATAAACGATATAACTATTGAAAAACAAATTAACCACGTTTTAAAGAATACTTTATCATTTCGATCTATCATAAATCGTATACTCCGCGACCTTTCAAAACACTATTGTTCATTAAAACATCATTTCAGTGTATGTGTGCGTGTGTGTGGAATTGATGACCTAATCATTGTAAATGAGCCATTCATCTCACACCGTACAATACACTTGAATGCCGATAGTACTCTTTAATTTCCTTTACACTTAGAATTAGACTTAAACTATATATCCGACATCTACAAAGATATGTAAGCTTTATTTATCAGTATAAGTATCAAAGTTTAAATCAATCGTAAGCTAAATTTATTTATAACGCGATCCTCGTTGTTACGTAAGTAGGTCATCAAATGCGCTCGAGCTTTAAATTATGCATTTTAGTCTTTCAGTTGAAGTTAATTTTGTATAGACGCTTGATTTAACTTTTTATAGTCCAATACCTATAAAAGTCTAGATTCTTTTTAAATGTAAAGTTTATTGTATTTAATATAACTCAAGAAATACCATATCCTATGAAAATATGATTTAACAATATGGCTGCTATGTGTGGAATTTCGAATGAGATATCTTATTAATAGTATAAATGCGAATGTTTAGATGAATAGATTGATGTTTGTTTGAAGTTCGATGAAATTTGGTATACATATAGAACATAATATGAAAGAACAATTACGTTTTTTTTAATTCCGCGCGGACGGAGTCACAGCCGACAGCTAGTACAATTATAACAAAACAATAGTATACTCGTAATACTTATAGCGTATCGTGAGCCAAGGAGTTTCGTTCATATGTTTAAACAGGTAAATTGGTAGTGTGATCGCAAACCGTTGCGATGATTTTACTTAGATCGTTGACACTAACCCTGGGTTTACACCTGTACAAAAATAATTTGTCGTCCCACTTATTTCCTAATCAAAAGTCAGATATGACAATTTTATTTTGTAGGTGGAAACCTACAAGATACAAAGAAACATTTTAGGATAACATGAATGACTCGTAAAAGATGTGACAGTAAATAATAGTCTAGATCGGTGGTTCCCAAACTTATTTTGTTTACTGCCCACTTTGAGAATAAATATATTTTTAGCGTCCCCATATTTTCACATATTTAAAAAACCACTATAACTTCAAATTAAATTAGTTAATTATTGTGACCTATATAAGTATGTTAACGGAGAATTCTAAACGAAACTTTTACTATAACCCGCAACTTGAGACCTGCAGCGCCCACAAGGGGGCGTTATCGCCCACTTTGGGAAAGACTCGTCTAGATCAAGAGGGGCTAGTACAATTTTTTTATTCCAAAGGGAACAATTATCAACATGCGGTTTTTGAGTTAACTATGTGGATCCATAGGTATTGTAAGCATCTTAATATTTTGTGGTAGTTTATAGTTAGTCAGAATAAAGGATGATAGTCTTGTGACCCCATTATTTATCTTAAAATACATACAATTGCATTACATAGTACTAAAAACAAAAGTATTCGTTCACTTCACTAATGAAATGTAAAGACTTGGCTCAATAATTGATTAAATAAAAGACAGGTCATAGAAGTTAACAAGGGAAAGGAAAATAAAGTTGAATAGTCTGCTTAATTTCATAATTGTTTTATTTCAACATTGGGGATGGTCAGTGTGTTACGCGATAAAAAGTAATTACTTTTATCGTTCATACAAGATATCGCTGTTTAACAAAACAAATTTTAAATAAAACTTAATATAACAGTCATTCAACCCAAAATAAAAGCAAGCAAAATACGAAGAAATGTAAAATTGCAGACACTATAAGAGCTGTAAAACACAACAGCAAACTCCTTAAATCAGATTTCTAATTTCTATTCGTATTTAAGAGATGTTCTTTTGTTTTGGTTTATAAATAAGTCTTTTAAATTCCAATTAAGATTTATCATACGGTTAAGCGACGCAAATATCGCGAAAGTTACGAATGTACCGGCTTACCTTCCTCGCGTGTTCCTATATGGATGACCTTATCCCCACCTGTTTTCAAGAAAAACGAGTCTTTTACGAATCGAACGCTATGAGACGACGCAAAGGTCAACGAATGTCACAAAAACTTGATTCTTTTTGAACCGGTCATTATTGTCTGGTAAACATTCGAAAATTGAATTTCCCGCGTTTTATTGTACCTTCAGAAAATACTCTTTGGTTTTTTACTCGGAAATTTCCATTATTAATTAATTATAATAATAGTTATGATTAAGTATTACGTTTATTTTTATAATATGAATAGATTAAAACCGTCTAATTTTAATAATACTTAAAATATTAGTATCGTGTTTGCGGTGCGATGTCGTGCGCGCAACCTTGCCGCGGACGGCGCAGGTCAGATTTTTCGAAGGTCGATGACTCGTTCGTAATCGCTGCGAGTTATTATTATTTTGTCAGTGCACCCCGCGCACCGCGCACCCCGCATCGCTCCCACTGACTGCGCTACGAACTACAATAGTACGACTTTTTTCGTTCGAGAAATATATACCTTATACACTGTAGAGCCAAAGTATGTATTTTTTGGTTTTTAATAGCAAATATTTAATGTTATCACGTTTAGTAAATTGATATATTTTCACACGTTTAGTTATAAGAGCATGCATTCAATGGAGCTTGTAAAGGCGGTTGGCTCGATGGCACGGGACGGCGGCGGAAGAGTCGCTCTATCGCCCCTCCGCCTCGCCTCACTTACTCTCAACTCAACTATCACCAATCATAAATCTTAATACATCTACATCGATAATGCACACTGTTCGATTCACTCTTTATTTTTACCATAAACTCTTGTAACTAAACGACAATCTTACATCTTACTAATATTATAAATGCGAAAATTTATATGTATCGATGGATGGATGTTTGGTTGAAGGTATCTCCGGAACGGCTCAACAGAAATTGATGAAATTAGGCAAAGACGTAGATCATAGCCTGGAAGAACACATAGGCTACTTATTAAGTTTTTAATTTTGACTGTAGTTCTAAAACAGAAATGAAGTAATTGCCTGTAAATGACAAGAGAAACATTTAATTAACCGATTGTAGAGACGAGTATAAAATAACAGCGTTTGTCGACGAATAAATACCTATAAGTTGTTATTAAGTATTATAGCAGATTTTCGCAATTTAGTTCAAAAAAGTCAAAGAAAAAGTAATTTTTACACAACAATATAAATGTCCGCAATGTCTCATATATTGCGCGAAACGAATGAGAATAAGCCGTGAACATGATTTGACTAGTGATGTTCCTATTAAATAAATTATTAGTCGATATTTTTGGTTTAATTAAGGTTTAATAAGAATCTTTTACTAAAGAAAAGTGTCCACTATGATTTTAGAAATTAATAAACAAAATATTATGTATACGCTATTAAAATGAGAAATGGATGTAGTAGACCTTCGAAGTAGGTTTTTTTGTTGCACCACAATAAATAGGCCTCAGAACTGAGTACTAGTAAATGTTTACTATTAAATACTACAGGAAACGATATATCAACCATTGTACAATAAATAACTACGCGACAAATTGTTGCTTTCTAGGCGACCATACAACTGAAGCCATGATTGCAAAACATGTGTAATCTGTGGCTATTTGCCGTTTGGTGCGCTGTCAAACGCCCGCACGGAGAGCGGGAAAACACGCCATCTGTCAAATACAAGGTTATTTGCGCTTCTATGTAGTGAAATTCGTATTTTATGTTCCCACTGTTAAAATTCTTGTGCAAAAAACATGATTCTTTTTATTTAAAATAAACACATATTTTATAGTGTCATGATTTTAAATAGGTAAGAGTATATAGATTTTAAATTAACTTAAATTTATGACATTAATCTATAACCTTGGCGACCTTATTGCTTATCAACATGTCCATCACTACACTAAAAGTCAATAATGTCATTTAACATCTAATTTTATCCATAATTATTATCAAGGTCGTACCAGTAGGCTCGAATAGATAACACCCATACTTACAGGTCGATAATTACAAATGATAACTACGTATCACATGATTTTATGTCATTCTACTCGTTTATTTCATATTTATATGAAATAAAATATCTTGTAACTAATTTAATATAAGACTGAAATGTGACAGATGGTCTGTCATTTGTGGCACAAAGAAAAACTTCCCTATTCTGGTAACACCAATATCACAATGGACCCTTATTGGTTTTACAAGTGTTGATTTGATAATCTTCTAATAAATCGGGCTATTTAAATGTGTCAATGTTGCATTACAGCATGATTAAAATAATAATTGTGATTAAACGAGTCGATTTTTTACTTTTAATTTCTTAGAACTTAGACTTTTCGGCCTGCTTAGAAAGATCATGTTGGCCGAAAACAAAAACTGTTGCTTTTTGTTATTTAAAAAATACACAAGGTATGCAGCTCGCGAAAAAAGGCGCAAAATTGCTGACCTACTGACCCAATTGCGGTGTCCGTGAGCACGGCAAGGTTAGGCCGGCGCGGCGGCGCTCGCACTTGCGACTTGCGACACCGCGCAGCCCCGCACGCCGAGCTAAACGCTTACGTGATAGAGATTTAACGATAGAAAATATCTTTTATAACTGGCATTTTATGCGAGAAGCCTAGACGAACAGTTTTAGGTAAAAATACTGAGCGCTACGTGTCTTATTATTTTGCTTATCGTGTCTTATTGTAAAGTTGCGTGCAGACAAATTTATGCCTAACTTCTATGATCTGTTCTGAAAGAATACCTAGATAGTATTAACAACATTTAATCGGAATAATTATAATTTGTCAAACACGAGAAAATGTACAGCATTCCAATTCCAGCAAATCTACTGGAATTTTAAAGTTAAATAAGATAATCTTCGTTTATAGATCGATAGAATCACCTTTTATATTCAATAGAGTAAGAAATAAAAGACAAGGTACTTCATTTAAACGGTAGAAGAATCAATATTATTATTATTAGATATGATGCTGCTCCGGAAGACACGTCCCATTTACACAAGGCCGTCGTTGACACTGATTGCTCCTAATTTAGCACTACTCATGCCACAGGAATAGAGTATTATGATTTATGTACTTCCTAAGGAAGTGTATATGACCAGTTTTATAACAAATAAAACGGCGTGAGATGACCAATTTAAAAAAATATATATTTATTGTTTAAAAACAGTCAAATATGATTTCTTTCTACATGTTTCTTCATCAATCAGAAATAATGAGATTGCATCATCAAATCCTAAACTTATATTCATACTTTTGGACGTTATTAGTTAGAATTATTTGGAGTGATTGGCGCGCTTTCGTTACCAAGTGTCAAATCGATTAGTGAGGGTACATAAACGTTGATATTTTAATAAGGCTATTATTTGAGCGTCGGTGGCTCAGTGGTCAAGCACTTGACTTGCAATCTGCAGGTCCTGGGTTCGAATCCCGCCATGTACCAATGTGTTTTTCGATTTCCGATTTACATATGTACATTTATCCGACGTTCTTACGGTGAAGGAAAACATCGTGATGCAACCTGCACATATCTGAGAAGAAATTCAAAGATATGTGTGAAGTCAACCAACCCGCACTTGGCCAGCGTGGTTGACTATGGCCTAATCACCCTTAACTTAGGGTAGGCTCCGAGCCCCTCGGTGGGGACATGCAGTGAGCTGATGATGATGATTATTTGTCCAGACAAAACTCTCCTCCGTTGAAATACGTCCATAGATGTTTGCCGTGAACATCAAACTTTATTTAAAAAAAAACAATAATTGTCATGACGGCCAATATTGCTATAACTCTACATTTCGTAAACAAGGTTATGTATTTACAAAGCACGTGAGAATGAGTACAGGCATGTAATGATATTTTTTTGTATAGTTGAATTCGTGTACAGAATTGGTATGCACGGCGGCCGTCGGTCCCCAACTGACCGTTCTTATAACGGCAATAAATACCATCCCACTACTGTATCTTAAACTTTCGTGACATTTTTCTTGATTACTGATTATTATATTCTCATCTCGTATTTATACTATAATTTTTGATACAATCTAGTTCAGATGATAGAGAAATGTCAGGCAGATTGTCATGTTACATTGGCATTGTGCATAAGTTTTATGCCCTTTTCTCTTCTCAGGTTCGGCGCAATTTGTACTACTCTTTCGTACATCAACCGTTATACCCGAATTAAGTCGCTCATTACGCGTCCTTCATCTTACTTCTTACTAATATTATAAATGCGAATGTTTTGCTGGATGGATGTTTGAAGTTATCTCCAGAACGGCTGAACTAATCGCGATGACAGTTGGCATACATATAGAAAATAGTCTGGAAGAACATATAGGCTACTAATTAAGTTTTTTATTCCGCACGGACGGAGTCGCAGACGACAGATAGTATAATTATAATCCGTATTTTCCCAAACTCGAGATACCGGTTAATACTTCGAAATTGGTAAATATTTGACCTTTTTACCTGTTTACTTGTGCGTACTTATATTCCAAAGACATATTTAATTTATTAAAATCATTAATTTAAAAGGTGTTTCTAGTATAAGTTTACTGACTTATCATTGTAATTATTATTTTTCGCAATATTTGCGACATATGTGTACGCCGTGAGTTCGTCGACGCGTAGAGGGCATTCCCTTCGTCCTCGCACGGCCGTTGACATCGCCATGTAGATAATATTATAATTCATGTGCCTTTCGACAAAAAATCGATATCTACGCTACACTACAAATAATAAATACCATAGAAGCATTATCAAGTTTCTGTAGAAGTTTTCAAATCCAATTTCACCCGTCGCATTACTTTCGTCTGTTCCTAAGGGTCGTAGTGTGATGTTTAATTTTGTATATGTGCTTAGTAATCACTCGCAAATTTAATCATTGAAATGATAACAAGATAAACGTGTCTCTTCCTCTTTAGATTATTATAAGTAGAGAGCAAAAAGTAATATACGATTTGACGTTGGTTTTTTCAAACTTTTAGATCAAATTCAATGGTTAATTTCTGTGTGATATATTAAAATCAACTTAGTACGTAATTAGGTAATCAATTTTAATGTTAGAATAAAAACTCTATTGGCAAATAACAACAGCAAAAGGAAAACACGGAAGAGGAAATTCAAGAATAGATTTCGATTAGGTAATAAAAATACAATTAATAAACTTGATAAGGTTTTTATGTCGTCATGGACAGAGGAAAATATAAAGGGATGACCCTCACATTTATAATTTTTTAAATCTTGTGGTAAACCTACACTTAAAAATAACCCTACATACGATTTACCTTATTAAGTCGGAAAAATACAAGCGCAAAATTTTCCTTAATAAAAACATAACATAACCTTCCAAAACTGAAACATACGTACAAATATTGTTATCTCTATTTTTTAAAAGAGAATGAGTGGGATGCCAACACTGACTATAACTTAAACGTGACACAATTAAATAAATAAACCTCTGACGCAAAGAGTTACATCTTTTATGACATTTCTGAATGAACTGTACTTCATATCATCTTTATTATTCTTACGTTTAGTTTACCAATTTTAATCGTTGTATATTTAAAGTACATATAGTACAAATAATTATTTATTACGTAGTATAGATACGTTCGCTCGTAACCATGAGACAAACGCTAGTAAAATGATAATAGCATTTATTTACATAACCGCGAGATGGCGCATAGTTGCCGCCACGTGAACTTTAAAACACGACCTCGTTGCGCAAAAGAGGGTAACGGTAGACTCCAGAGTCGGCACGAACCAAAACCGCACGGCCACTTGGAAAGTAATCGCCTGGAAACGGTCACTTTCTCTCCAACAGGTCTCAGTTTCGTGTCGGCAGCCGCGCGTGCTGCTACGTATGTCTTGAAATAAAAATAAAAAACTTTTCTTACTATGACTAGTGCCTGATATGTGTTATATGTGTGCTTAAAATCTGGTGACTTGTTGATTTTGCAACAAATTGGAAGATCGAAGAGTCAAAGCTAACTACGTGAGTTCTAAGCTGGCTTTCCATTGCTTTCTGTGATGTAATTGAGTGATGTTTGTTAGTGTTGCTAGCTTGTTAGTAAAATTTACCATTTTAAAAGTCTTTAGTTCTTAGTTGTAATAATTCCAGTTTAATTTTAAGTTTACCGAAGCCAGTGACAATGCAATTTGTGTACAAATGATAAAACTAAATAGGTTAGGTCTATAGGTCTGTATGCGCACGTGTATTTCCAATTGTTTGTTATATATTTTAATATGTTCGTAAGTTTCGAACATTGATGTTGCAAAGCCGAAAATAATGTGTCTATTTTTATCCTACGTTCAATTAGCTATGTTGGCCAATGTTATTGGGTAAAATTGGCACACGTTAAGATAACGTGCGAATTGATTTGATACGATTTTTCAACGTTATTTATTCATCTGTGGTTGGAATGAATCTATGCATCGATATTTGTCGGTTCAGTGAAAGGCTCGCGAGTCCGCGACGAGTTATGTTGCCATTAAAAATAAAGAAGTAGTGAGGCGATGACTTGGCGTAGGAGCAAAAAAAACATGAATGCCCGCGTGCGAGCGAGAGCTGCGAACTGAACCGAACAAGTGCGTTACCCCCGCGAAGATTATCAACATATATTATTTTTATTTTACATCGTGCGTAGCGCCAAAAATAGCCAGTTGCAATTTACGTACTTTATATTTTTACTTCATTGTAATAAAAAAAGTAATTTAATGTGTACATAAATTTTTTATCATTTAATTATACTTTTTTAACTATTAAAGATGGCACAAGTAATATTATCATTTGTCGTAACGACAGTTGTGAACGTAATTAAGTTGAGTTTATAATTAGTTTCGTGTTAAGATAACAAAACCGGTATTCTACTATTGTTTAACCTTAAGAACATTATAATGTCCTTTACTTGTTCTATTTTGAATGAAATTTAAATATAATTTATAAATGATTTGCTTTTCGTCTAAATAAAATTTATTAAAACAAGCCGCATCTTTTAAATAATAAAAAAGGGAATTTTTAACATGTCTTCAACCATACGAATTAAATATGTTTAAATTTTAAATAATTCATTCGTCAATCGGACCAATGCACAAACCTGGTTCCGCTTTTGGTATGTGGTGTGTCAAACCACACACATCTGTGTCATGTCTGTCATTACAACTGGATTGGATCGTGACAGGAAACGTTTAATGTTCCAATGTGTTCCCAAACGCGATAAGGGTTAGGCCAGTGAACATTCACAAGAATCATAACAACACACGACCGTTTAACAGTCACTGCATCGTAATTAGGGATGTGATGACAAATCGAATGTCAGATAACAATGTAATTACGAAAATTCTTTTAAATTTAAAGTGCAATATGTGTATTATTTTCCTTGTACTTAACTAGTAAACATTTCGCTGGTTCGGTGTTTATGTTGGTTTCATCAACACCTCGTATGGCCTAAATGGTAAAACAATTTCTTCCTCTCAATGTCACAATCGCCCTGTCGTAAATCTGTATTTGCGGGAACATTTATTTTTTTCAAGAATGACTTTGATCAAACGTTATATCCAAAGTTCTTCGCTTGTCAAAACAATTATGAGATAATTATGAATAGACATGACGTGTCAAAAGAAATGATCAGTGACAATAACAATGGAGCCACCGCATAGCTTAGGGATCAGATCATCGCTGTCACTACGACTCGGTGCAGGAAATGTGGTGTCATTAATACTGACAGTTAGATTCCGTGTACTCAATACATCTGCATCACAGAAACGTTTTTGCAATGTCCAGCTCTCTCTGACCCTAATTATGATTACGTTGAGGGCAAATGTAACATAATAGCTATCTCCCGCGACTTCGTTCTCGCAGAATTTAAATAAAACTTTATTAGTGGCCTTTGTACTCTTCCTGACTAAGCTCTACATCTACGCCAAATTTCATCGCAAACCGTTGAGCTGTTTTGGAGATATCTTGTAACAAATATATTTATAATATTAGTAAGAAATAAGATAGTAAAATGACATAGACAATAATTTCTATTTTAATTAATCTATCACCAAAAAAGTAAGGAAATCTTTACGCATGACTCTATAAACTCTTATAAATCAGAATTTTATAGATTTGATTAGCATATGGTTCGACTAGATACAGTGACGTTTCCTGTTTGATCATGTTACTACATAAATATAGTATTTTATCATAATCATTATGATTCTCGCCTAATTATCATTCGTAATCAGTACTCTGTCCCTTCGTATTTACTTACGCGTTATCCTTATCAGCAACTGTTATCTCATTGTGTGGCGTTTCCTTCACTTGCTCTCGGATAACACGTCTTATCGCACGTGTAATCTGCCATATTTCGAAATCTACTTCTTTATTATACAGCTAACACAAGTTACGTACGAATCTTGCTCGAAATACATCCCGCGAAAGTTTATAAAAACCTGTTCCATAGTTACAGCACCGACCACCTGTATGTGTTAACCTCATATCCGTCCGTGCAGGCACGGCATGGGGACCCCTGTTTAAACTATGCAGTGATAATATTGTGCTGAATAAGCAAGCATTGTTATTCGCAATACCAACCGAGTAAGATGACCTTAACGCTCGAGCGCATGGCCATGAGAACTCCTGAAGGTTGCGTGTGCTCGTCGTCCGACTGATACTTCTCATCAGCTGGATTTCTAATATTAAACATTCAATCTGATAACTCGTTTCGCCCGCTTATAAACCTATATAATAAAACAAGCAAATTGTGTTAAAAGATCGCTTCAAACTTCTTTATTCATTTCAGCATAAACGGGTCTGTGGGCGTCAAACAAATCAACCTAGAAACTTTACCGATCGCATCGCTGTGTGAGTGCCGAGCCAATAGGTCGACCAACCAGTCGACCAGACGGTCTCCCCCCTCGTATCTCCTCCGTCTGCTCCCCCTCTCCTCCCGTGCTCCCTCCATTGCGCCAGCCAGTCATCGTTTGGTCGTTGATTCGTTAATACGTATCGCGCCGTGACAAAGAAATTCTTTACGTCTCTGTTCATTTTGTGCTCACTTTAAATTTAATTCTAGTCAAGTGAGTACGCGTCATATGTTGTGTTCCTTTCTTGTGAAGTAAAAAGTTAAATATGGATTAAGTTTGTAAATTTTTCTTGTAAAATATCGTAAAACTTACTACCGCTTTGTCTTGTTACAGGTACCTACTTGGAACTGGGTGTGAGCCCAGATACGGTGTGTGTAGTTTTATGTAATCGTAATAATACTTTTGAAGCGTACGATGTCAAGTGGAATTTTGTGAAGTATCTTGTTATGTTGTGTGCCCTTCACGGATTTAATTAAGTGTACAAATTTTTCCGAAGAATAGTGAAGTGTTTGCTGCGCAAGTTACTTTATCATTGTTATGATCAGCCAACAAGTGACCAGTGTCTTCATTTAGTGGATTGTAAACTTTTTGGATTTCAAACATTCCCATGGCAAGTGTGAGTAAACTTTTTATAAACTTTCTTAACGTATAGATGTTGTGTTAGGACCGTTGTTTGAAATTAACAGTTGGGTTAATATATTTAATGTTATACAGTTCCATGGCCGTTTAATGTAATATTACCAAATAATAATTTTGATACTTTAAATTAAATTCACATACAAAGAATAAATAAAGGAGAAATTTGCATTATGTTGAAACAAAACTATATTACAGAAAGCTGAAATGTTGCCAATAACATCGGAATTAAAAGAGAATATTGCAACATTGGCCTTTATAACGCTTATCTATCTATTTATTTATACATATCACACATAATAAATTCTTGAGCAAGGTTATTGTCCACTGAGAACTTTGAATCGTTAATAAATGAACGCCATCTTAAATTGGCTGCCGAGACATCGTATACAAGTTCGATACATAAAATCGAAATTGGATTTAATAAATTTTCTCGGTTTTGTGTTTTCATTTTTTGGATTTTATTTATGTTTTAATCTCTGCTGAGTTTTCTTTTCTTATTATCATATGAATTAGCTTTCTACAAGTAATGTATCAAATTGCTTTTAAGATTTTAAACATTTCTCATCAATTTATTTATTTCTAGTTCAAGTTACCTTTATTTCAAATTGCAAAGATTTGCCGCTGGTCGTAGACTGTGTTTTAAAAATTTGTTTCTTTTTTATTATTTTTTTTATTTCGATTGTATTTTTTGTCTATTATTTACCGTACTCATAATACGCATAATGTTTATAGAATTAACTTCTCGGGTGTTTGTTTGTTATAGGGCTTGTTATCCGTGTCATTGACACTCCATTTTAAACTCCCTCTTATGCTATTGCGCATGCGTCATGTTGGATTAGAAAAGCCCAGAGAGAGAGAGAGAGTGAGTGCTTTTGTGTTAACTCTACATTTTCACGATGAAAAATTTTGTATTTCTTTCTCTTGGTGGTGATCAAAGTTAATATTAACCTTGTTTATCAAAGTTATTTATCTTGTTTTATTTATTTATTAAATTACGCGTTTCATTATGTTTTTAAAATTAATTTGTTTTAGAAATAAACTATCATTTGCAAAAAAATATTACTGCTCGCTGTTTAATCATTCTATTTTGTTGTTTTTCCTGAAAGCCATTAAAGCAGTTTCTTAATGTGCTATGGCTTTTGTTAAAGGTTAAACTTGTTTTGTTAATTTACCGTTAATAGATAAAATTAACTGTACTAATGTTTGTAAAAGTATTTTGTTTCTTAATGTATTTATTAACATAAATTTGCAGACGAAATAATCGATTGCAACTTTGCGAATATAATTTATTTAGGTGTCGCTCACAAGGTGTGATTTTAACCTTTATTGCTAGAGATGTGTATATTGTGAATAATTACGTTATTTATACGAAAAGTGAGATTTTACCCAACTAACAGGAGGGTATTTAATTGGTTTTGTTATACGTTGTATGAGTTCTATTCCTTCAAATCGAATAAGTTTCGTACTATTTCCTTAAACTGTCATAGTGTAGGCGGACCTTTTGGTATTATTAACACTTTCCATGTCAATACGATTTTTTCATGTGAAAGTGAACACGCTGAATAAAGCACTGCGCCCATTAATTTCGGTATTAGTTTGAGACAATTTTTATATACAGTGGCGAGGTTGCTAGTTACAGATTTTTTTATAGCGCGACAAATTTATTTGGCCCAGTGAGAAAAGCTTTGTTATTGCGGTTACGTCTTTCAGAGGAACTAGGAAATAGAACTAGAAGTATTTTGGTATCGTATATGTCCAACGGGTCAAATTCATAGTTCTTGGTCTGTTAATGTGTAGTGTAGGAACGTTTTAAAAGCGTTTGATGGCCGATGCTATGTCACGTGCGGGAGCATGTGTGCTCGTGTTTTGTGCTCGGAACAATCGAAGTGGGCCGGGTTTGTTCAATTGGCACATTGTTAACGCTAACTATTCACCTTCGGCTTTTATGATTAGAGCTACGTTGTGTTTTAAACTAGCTTATTAAAATCGCTAGAACATAGATTATTTTTTTGAAATATATAATCTGATAAACAGATTTTTTTACTTTTTTTAAACTTGTTATAGCCAGTAGTTTAATAATAGCATTGCAATAATTGAGTATAAAACATTTACTAAAATATAATTTTTAAACTAAAATTATGAACGAGTTGTTCCGAATGCGTTGATTGATTATTGTTAATATCGAATCTATCTCGCAAGTCGACACGAACGAATTGATTCGAATAGCATATTGCGCGGGCTTGTAGCGAAGTAGAGAGGCGCGCTACGCGTCAAGTGGGTCAAGGCGCGCGTTTCCTACCGGCGCTGCGCTGACGTCGCCATGAGGAAGCCGGCACAGCCTCGAATTACCTCTATTGAGATCGCGTTTATATCCAATTGCTATTGCTACTCATCAACACTAATGTTCCGACGGATAATATCCTATACAAGGTTAAAAGGGTGCTTAAAATACCTGTTATCGAAGAATTGAATTTATTAATATAACCCTTAACAGAAGTATATGTTCGATGTTAGCATACATCAGACAAAAATTTAAAATCAATGAATTTTTAACGTGAACATTTTTTACATTATTCATGCATTAGGCATTAAAAAGTGAAAATTCTTAACTCTCAAAATTTTAGTAAGAAAGTCACAATGTGTCATAGCTCTCTGTGATGTCCTAATATTTCGGCCCGGTTTTAAATACGTGTTGAAAGTGTTCCACTTGATAGCCATTATCTGTTAGAAATTTAGGCCAAGGATGTCATTGACTTATGTTTACAATTTCTATAATGATTGCTTTAAAATTTGCTAAACGAATAGTCTATTGGTATAGTAACTTTGACTCTGTCAGATTATCAGACGCAAAACATCACTTATAAACTTTTTCGGCCAACAAGTTTGATTTTAGCTCAAAAACATGATAGGAAGGTTTCTCTAACCTTACTAATATTATAAATGCGGAGTTAAGACGAATGGATGTTTGTTAGAAGATCTTCAACCCGACCTAAAAGATCTCGAAGAAATTTTTAGAACATAGTCTGGAAGACTGGTCATAGGAGATCAATTGAGTTTTTTTTAATTTTGCGCGGATAGAGTCGCGGCAGACGGCTATTGTTCTTTAATTGAAATTAATAATAAAGATAAGGTAAAGTAGACGGACAAGGAAGTTTGTTAAACAATGGTATAAAGGTAGCCGTTTCTTAATGCTCTACTTGACCTTGTGATATACCGTCGAATACTCTATCAAATACTTAGGTCTTATAATAGTTTTTGTCCGGTTTGTCTATCGTCCTTTGGTATTAGCAATCCTAGCTTTAGATTTAATTAGATCGTTGACACTATTCGCAATCACGTACGGAATATAAACAAACAAGCTTATCTTTCATAGATAATGAATTGCACTGAATGTGAGCCCCGTTCCACTTAGATATACTATCACCGAACTTATGATAAAACACCTTTCCACTTTCCCTCGACACCCAAAACAATGATTATCTTCAGATACAAGAAGTTAACACACTTGCCGCTTTAAGATAGGTCAGGCAGAGAATATGGATTTATATTAACTTCAACACACGACTAGCTCATTTAGATTGTGTACGTTACTAAGCGGCAAACGAGCAAGCAGCCACCTGAATCGCTATGACAGAAAAAAAAAATCTTTACCCATAGTTTATGGTAATCTATAACTTGGCAAATTAGTTCGTGACCCTTATAAAAGTGTTCACATTATATGGCTAGTGCGGGTAGCTGGTGGAATCATCGTCAATGGTCCTGAGTGATGTTGCAATCAGGTGACCCTAGTCCAATACATCCCGCATCATGATAAAGGGAATAACTAAACAATTTGCCAAGTTATAGTATTACAAGTTTATGCCTGTTTGAATTAAAGTAACGGAACAAGACGTGTCATTGCGCGGCATCCGCCTAACATTGACTTTCACATCGGCACTTAGCTGACGTAACCGTACGATTAGGTAAATGTTGCCCGTTGCCGCTTTCACCACTTTCACCATACGTTTCCGTGTTGCTCTTAGCTTAGCTGATTTCGCTAGCTGTTTCTTACTAATTCGCTCACATTTTAACTTCAGATCGATCACGCGAGTGATTTGACCCAAATGCGCGTGACCATACCGGTTTAGACTAACTATATTTGTATGTGTAAAATTTAACTGTATGGAACTTTTGACTTTTAATATTCGATCGCAACATAACAATCACGAGACGAAAATATGTATTGGTTTGATATATACCTGGGAACGTTTTTGAGAATTATAATTATGACGAATATCTGATATTGGCAACTTATAAATAAAGTCAAAGATAAAGAATTTAGTAGTAAAATCGATAGAATAATGTAACCTTGAAAAATTAGCTGTAACAGCGAGTTATAAATAATTCTAATTATCCGTATAATACGTAGGTCACAGTAGTTGTCGACACGCGAGCTATCTTTGTAATTACGTATTAAATCTTACTTTATTTACAATGACATAGCGAGCAAAATATGCCAAATGTTATCAAGCAACTGATAACCCTTGCGCGTACGCTTCCGATGCAAAGCCAACAACAACATTGTTATTAAACGAACTCTGATTTTGTTTTATTTAATTCTGTTATGAATATATGAAAACAATAAGTTAATTAAATTAAAAGATTAAATTATATAAAAATTGGAATACAACTTTTTTCAATCGTTAAAAGAGTTCTGTTTCCACGCATATATAGATTTTTAGCATATAGCTTGATCGTTTAAAATCTACTAATATTATAAATGAGTATGTTTAGGTGGATGGATGGATGTTTATTTGAAAGTATCTCCGGAACGGTTAAATGGATCTCGCTGAAATTTGGCATAGATGTAGAACAAAGTCTGGACAAATACGTAGGCTACTTATTAACTTTTTTTAATACCTCGCAGACGAGGTCGCGGGCGACAGCTAACATCTATCATTCGCATTTTATAAGAAATTATTTTACCTAAGCACTGGCCCACAGTAATATTTCTTGTTATGTATTAAATAAAACGCAATTATTATGAAATATAGAAGATAAAAAACAGTTTATAAGTAAATCTATTTGACATTAGCTAGAGTAGGTCTTAGGGAACGGCGCGACATTGGCCCGGTGACCCACTACAATGTTCTGCTCCACACTCGACGGCTAAACTTTATCATCTCATAGCGAACCATTGCGAGATCAAGGCCATTATTATCATATACTAATATTTTAACGAAACAACATTTTTTCTACGAAACTTTACGTAACTAAAATCTTCTACGTAAAAACTCTTTTTAGCACTTATAGATCATAATTAATGGTATCATATTACCGTCAGTTATGCCACCGACATATTTTAGGGCTACATTTATTATACTTCTTTTTTAGTAAAGCAATTAAAAAAATATTAGACCATGATTGCAACACTTGAATCTCCGTGACCGTGTTACATCTAGTTATTACGATATTTATGTAAATAAATATGCTCATTAGATGTAAAAGTGGAACGAAATAAAACTAACTCTACATCTGATGGATCAGGTACCAGTTCTAGGTTTTTTAAGAGCATCATTTTAAATCTTGACCCATATTTGAAATACAAATGTCAAATCTGTCGTTTGAAATTATGAACAAGTTCTCATAATTTTTTGGAGTGTGGAATGTGACAGGGGTCAATTTTAGGCTTATCTGATGTAACTGTAAACCGGTTGTGTGTGTGCTGGCGAAATAATTCGCTTATAAACAGCTATTGACCCACTGACATACAAACATAGGCTGTGGAAGGCGAACGAGTCGCTTGCGTGTTTCGAACGACTCGCGCTTCGATAACGGTCCCAGTTACTTTCGTATAAGACGTTCGTTTTTTTCTCTTTTTTTTTAAACCTATCGAGTATGCAACTCTGTTTTTAAAGTAGATTTTGTAACGTATTGCACGAAATGAAATTTAAAAAAGTTTTACGCAATAATTTTACTCGGTTTATTTATCTTCCTGTTTCATGTTTTTAGACTCGATTCACATGTCAGTATGCTGTAAATCTTACTTCTTACTAATAATATAAATGAGAATGTTTAGATGGATGGATGGATGGTTTGTTTGAAAGTACGTCCGGAACAGCTGAACGGATCTCGCTGAAATTTTGCATAGTAGAACATAGTCTGGATGAACACATAGGCTACTTCTTTTTTTTTTTATTCCGCGCGGACGAACTCGCTTGCGATACCTAGTAACACATTTGATAAAGTTATTTCAAATGTAAATTGTTGACATCTTGTATGAAGGATCGGTTTATAATGAAGAAAAATAAAAGATGTTTTAGTAATGATAAACAGACGAACGAGTTAGAATATGTTAGTGCAGGTGAATGTTGGAGACATTCCAAACTCACGGGATCTGGTTGTTACAGTTCAAAAATAGAAGCAGCGCGTCCTGATAATACGACCCATTTGCACTACAACAAACAAATGTATATTATACGATCTCCGAGTTGTTTCCTCGAAAATTAATATTTAAAACACAGTATGAAAAATATAAATTACATTCTTCTTCCGTCATCATTCCGCGCTTTGTGTGCGCGTTTATGCATGTTTTATTGGCTTTGTTTAAGAATGATGAATCTGCCGAATGTTTTTATTTAATATTCCATACTTACGTTCTATTGTATGTTATGTTTAAAAAATATTCTTCAATTAGTTACTGTAAAATACTTTAAAAAATATTCAAACATTTCCAAGTCACTAGTTAAGTTAGATTTTACATAAATTATAAATATGTTGACTATTTGATTCCAACCTTGAAATGAAGAACAAGTATCTAGCATTATCTTTGACCTCGTGTTTTTACGGAGCTTTGCAAGGTTCGTGATGCGTTTATAAGGTTACCTTTAATACTAATAAGAAGAATATACCTCCATGTTTGCTGTAACCAAAGAGTTCTTATTCTAAATTCCTGGGTGCAATTTCTAGTTAAAATAAATGTACGTGTTCGATTACTGTACACAGCTGTGTTGCAATTTGAGATATTCCTGTGTTTGTTACTATATGCGTTATTTGAACAATTCTATATAATAACATATAAGCATGTATATAATAGAATAGAGTAAATGTTTACATAGTACCGTACGTAATACACAATCAAAACGTCAACCTCTATTTATAGAAGTAACTAAGCGATAAACGTACGATTTCGAATCGTGATTGCAGTATTAACAAAGCAGGAAACGGGGTAAATCAGACATACAACTCGTAAATAAAGTTTAAAAATAGATGGCGCTAGTTACAACGAGTAAAAAATAGCATGAAATATGTGGGCCACAGGCGCGCCCGCGCATCTTTTTGATATCTGAATATCTCGCATCGCATTGTGACGTAGATTCTAGAAATTATTTACATATGTGCTGCATACTGCAAGTTTTGAACAATTATGTTAGGAATTTAATTATTATAACCTTACCAAACCGGTCTCAGAAGATTTTTTTTTAAACTGGATAACCTTTTTGAGATAGATGACTCTTTTTTCTGAAACATGAAAACTATAAAACTACTGTCCTTTTTAAGTCAGAGTTGGGTTTATAACAGTAAAATAAAACAGTACTTTTTTCACACTCCGCTACAGACCGCTGAGGTGAAAGGACGTGTCCGCTCGCCTCACTTCTGTCGCACCGCCCAACAATTCGTTGAGCAATCCGCACCTGCGCGCGCCGTAAAAGGTGCCGCCATCCTTTGTTCGCGAGCCGATTGTGTTGGTGCAATTTTTATTGCGCCCGCCATTTGACAAGCGATAATCCTAGTTTCGAGGTAGAACGTCGTCATTTCATTGTTCCTTAGAGAACTATTTATTGCACCGCCACCTGGCAAGCAATTATCTAGTTTCTTATTAATAACATAGCAACGTCTATTGTTTTCGACTTCGGGAACTGCGTGAAAGGAATTGTGAAGTGCAGTTTTCACTGCGCGGAGCAACTTCTTAACAACGCAATTTTAAAAGGCTAGCGGATACCTAACGGTGATAACGAAGCTAGTCAGGCAGCC
>NW_013530872.1:1835290-1895330 GCF_000836235.2 Papilio xuthus
AGTACCGTACGTAATACACAATCAAAACGTCAACCTCTATTTATAGAAGTAACTAAGCGATAAACGTACGATTTCGAATCGTGATTGCAGTATTAACAAAGCAGGAAACGGGGTAAATCAGACATACATCTCGTAAATAAAGTTTAAAAATAGATGGCGCTAGTTACAACGTGTAAAAAATAGCATGAAATATGTGGGCCACAGGCGCGCCCGCGCATCTTTTTGATATCTGAATATCTCGCATCGCATTGTGACGTAGATTCTATAAATTATTTACATATGTGCTGCATACTGCAAGTTTGAACAATTATGTTAGGAATTTAATTATTATAACCTTAACAAACCAGTCTCACAAGATTTTTTTTTTAAACTGGATAACCTTTTTGAGATAGATGATTTTTTTTTCTAAAACATGAAAACTATAAAACTGCTGTCCCTTTTAAGTCAGAGTTGGGTTTATAAAAGTAAAATAAAACAGTACTTTTCTAAATCTGTACGCGGCAAATGTTTAACAAGTTTATAGACGTGATAACAGTAAAACACGTCGTTTCCGTCTCGTTTCCAGACTTATACTGATCCTGAAATTGTTGTTTACTACAATAAGGCCTTCTTCCTTAAAATTTGTTCCTAAATCTACACATTAAACTGTTCCCAAATTGTACATAAATCTCTACTATATAGTATCAAATGTGTTTCTGTGTGAAAAGATACATATCTTTATCAAGTATTATCAGCAATGTTTATTTACTTTTGATGTTACCTGTACAATATGCATCAAACTCAGATATATCTTAAAGATAGTTGATAGCTTATTAGCTTTAAAAGTGATATCTTATCAGACATAGTGTAAAGAATCCAGGCACGAAAAAAATCTGATATAAAAATTAAAAAAAAATTATTACACACATTGTGTAGCTCGATTCGTCTACCACCAGAAAGTATAGTATTAAAACAGTATATCTATTTATATATCGACATTGTCTCCATTTATTTTGGCAACTATACAATAATATTATTACATCTCAGCTTATACTAACTGTAAACATCAACTTGGTATTTTCCAAACATGTAAATCCGTATTCTTTCCCGTTTCTAGGCAACGGTTATGGAATGTATCAGTCGCTTAGCCTCAACGGAAAGTGAAAGCGTACATCCAGCTGTTGCGTTACTTTAAAAAGTCGATTGTAAAGTGCCTACATACGAGTGTTAATTTTGTTCTGTTCGAGTCGGCTCGACGCCAACCTCCTCGATCATTCGCTTCATACCCACGTACTGACGCACTACATTAATTTGTTTATACAGATATTTATGTGCCATTGTCATATTATTTCCGTAAAAAAAGAATAACACAATAATTCATTCACTTGGCATAAAAGGATAGAAAGAAGTAAGTCTGTACGATTATTGTTACGTTCACAAAATTAACTAAGTAGGTACAAAAATAAAAATATGTGGCGATATATCGCAATATGAAGGAAACACACAAGTTTTTTTACATTCTTTGCTACATTCGTTGAATAACATTATGTATTTATTTACTTTGTCTGCTATATAAAGATGTGCGTCACTAATGTTTGGAGTATGTCCACACGTGGAAATTGTTGGCAAACGTCACGTGCATCACATTTGCCAATGTCCAATAAAAAATTAGCAACGTTACCGCGTCATATTGTGTCGTCAAATAAGGCGCGGTAAGGTTAGTTAACAACTAGATTCAGCTGTGTTTTAGTCAAAAAGCGAAGTAAATGTGTTCATTAAATTTAGATTAAAAATAAAAACCCTTCAAAATGTACGTTATTAAACATTGTGACTCTTAATTATATCAAAGATTCAACATATAGACGTAATTGTGAACAGGGGAAATCAGTTTTAATTTATCTAGCGCGCAGTTTTCCCGATACGAATTTGTTTAGTGAATCAATTATATTCACCCCATATAGTTTTACGGGGTGACCGAGGGGTAAATTTCATAATTTTCATTCCCTCTCTTCTCACCCCTGTTTGGAGACACTACGACGTGCTCTAAATGGGACAGTAAGGGGAATAAAGCCTACGCATATATGCCTTGTAAGATTAATGTCGTGTTAAATTAATGGGTTACAAAATTGCGACACTATACGTACTTATAAATCATCTCTAAATATTAATAGACAACATACAAACAATATTTATTATAATCTAATCACTGGGTTGATATTTAATTTTGAGTCACACTACAAGTAGCTGTCGTCCGTAATTCCGTTCGCGCGGAATAAAAGTAAAACTTAATTAGTAAACTACGTGTTCTACTACTATGCATAATTTCTACAAGATCTGGAGATACCTTCAAACAAACATCCATCCATTATTCATCCAGTAACACTGGCGATTTGTCTTTACTTTCATTGCGTATTGTTAATTTAGTCATCAGTTAAGAATATACGTTTTTATGAAAATCCAACAATTATATACATACCTATCATGTACATATATTATGTAATTCAAAGTATTCTTAATCTTTCTATAATTCGAGGTCTCAACATATTTTAAATGCATATATAAACGAGTGAGCAATAAATAACGTTTTATTAAGACTGTGATAGCGGCTGGGCATCTGATTTACGATCTTGCGGTCGTAGTTTCGAAACCGTGCCGCTCCGTACCAATGAACAAATGAATAACGAGGCGTGCCATCTCCTATCACAAAGCACTAACGTATTCCTACGCAGGATTTCATATTGTCGCCTGGGTAGGGCTATCTTAGATAATTATATTACCTTAAAATAACACAATGTACACAGATTTAAAACTAAATATAAGTTATTGACATTGTGAATCTTAGTTCTTACAAAGATGCAATATATAGACGTAATTGTAACGTTATATTGTAGAAATATTGTTATAGCTCCTAGTTTATATTTAAAATATATAATTATCGTCAAATTAATATCTAAATCTCGTGTCTATTTTTCGAAATACCAAAATATTAAATTTGTGACTAATTTTAAGTCATTCTAAGGAAACGTAATTATGTTTCCTGTTTAATAAGAAATATTGTCACGCGTATTCTGAAATCAGTATAAACTTTTCGAACCTTTATATGTTTAACACATGTTATTCACCTTCTACGAAGTAATGACGCATGCCCCACAAGCGTAATATAAATACGCTAGAATAAGCACATTGATTTAACACCCGTATATCGTTTACATAAAATATTTTGTCCACTTTCACTACAACTAAAATATTAACATACCGACTAGTTGTCGATCGCAATTCATATGCATTTATTTTCCTCGTTGGATTTTTTTTCAATCTGTTTCGTCGTTCAATAACTTATAAAATAAATGAATAATAAGCTAATATGTTCCCTCGATTTTTTTCGTAAAATAACTTTGGGCAATCTTATTTCTTACTAATATTATAAATGTGAATGTTAAGATGGATGGATGGATGAATGTTTCTTTGAAGATATCTCCAAATCGGCTGCATGGATCTCTATGAAATTTGACACACATGTAGAACATAGTCTGGAAGAACACGTAGGATACTAATTATGTTTTTTTTTAATCCGCGCGAACGCAGCGGCGGGCGACAGCTAGTATAGCAATAAAAATATAACTATAATTTTTTTTATTAATTCACTTGAAGTATTTCTAGAGGTCGAATTGTTTGAAACAAAGTGAAACAAGTTGAGTATTGTACGAAAATGTTTTAATTTCTTCTCAAAGAACTTTTTGGACGTTGGATTTGATCGTGTCGAAATATCGAGTGCCGTCGGCCGTGACGCTACCAATTTTATCGAAAGCATCGAAGTTTTAATTGATATATTTTTTCACATCATTATAAAAAAACTAGAAAGTCATAATTCACGTCATTCTGTTCGAAATAAAAAAATAAAAAAAATGTGGCGATCGAAGTTTCGTAACGATTTTTTAAATATACTCCTTGATTTCCCTAGACCAAGTTCTAAATTATTATTATTACACGTCTCATTATTTTTTAAAAATATTGAAATTTAATTGACATGAGTAAAGTTACGGTCAAACAAAAAGCGAAGAAGTTACGATTCACCTTGTTTCGCGCGCGGCGAGGTCATTGACCCGGCACAGCTGTGAGCTCTGTACGTAAATAGTGCACACATGTACACAAACGCTCCACTCGTTCGTGCGCCCGATGAAAAATTGGCTTTATCTTGCTTTCTACATAATGGCCGAATGTTGTCGTAGTCATAATCGATTTATGGTTGAATTAGATTGTCTTTAATTCAATTTGATGATGTTAATGTTAGTTGATTTTACTGATTTATGTTGTTTGTTGTAAAAAAACTATAAATAATTTGATATTAGTTTTAGTATTTTGCTTCTAAAAAGCAGTTATTTGTTATTTGTCTTTAAATTAAAAGAAAAAAAAACATGAGATAAGGTCACTATAATATATCTTGCAGTAATAATTATTTTATAAAATGGTACGAAAAATTATCTTTAGTTTAAATAAGTCAAGCGCCATATGTAATCATATACTCGTACGGTCTGAAACAATGATTCTTTGATCCGGTTATGGATGAAAAAATTGCATTGTGTCAAATATTGAGACAAACATCTTGGCCCGAATAGAGACAATGAATTTTTATATCAACGATCTAATATCATCATCATCTTCAGCTCACTATACGTCCCCACCGAGGGGCTTGGAGCCTACTCTAAGTTATGGGTGATTAGGCCATAGTCACCACGCTGGCCAAGTGCGGGTTGGTTGACTTCGCACATATCTTTGAATTTCTTCTCGGATCTAAATATAAGTATAGATAAAGAAAAAATCGCAATAAATATGAATAAACTCATTATATTTTAGTATATTTAGTTAGTAGTTTATAATAGAATATAATGTATATTTACGTAACTGATATAATCCAACAGAATGTGTTATGCAAATCGTACTATTATGCGTTTTTTATACAATATCGTTTTACAAGTCAATTCGTGTGATGTGAATCGGTCGCGCCGGATGCGAATGTAGGCCAATGTCCATAATAGAAGCAGATGAACTCTTTAAAAAAAAGGGATTTATTCAATGAAGGATTACATTTATACTGACCTGTAACTTGGCCTTGACATTGACCTTTATTAAAATTAGTTGACTCCATAATTTTGAGACAAAGGAAAAGAAAAATCATGCGATAGTTTTTTTTGCGGAATTGATAGGAAAGTAATGTTACTGGCGAGTATAGCTTAAAAAGATTATGCTGATTATATTAACAAATATTTTACGAATCCGATTAATCTTTGACATCCAGTCCCTTTTAAATAGTTTGTTCTGATTTTTTTAATTGCTTAGTTTACTTATAAATGAATCTATTTTATTTCTTTACTTAGGTTATTGTATGGTGCTACAAAGTAATAAAACGTAGACAACTTAAGTTACCTGCTTGCCTGCGGCAGGAACTTTATAAATAGCTCGAAGGCAGGTGTTACTCGTATATCAGAGCCGCTTAGAAAAACGTTATCCCTACAACTATGCACTTATCTGATATAATGCCTATAAATATAATGCCATTTTACATACAAACACTATTATTTAATATAGAAAATATAATTAAATGAAATCGGAATTTCATTGTATCTTTACTTCGTAACAACGAATGTCAATATATGTTTTATGTGAAAACTTTTTATTTTTATACCGACACCAAAAAGAAGGATGTTATGAAATTGACTGTTTTATAAGCTTTAATTTAACTTGCAACGTATGTATGTAAGTTTGGGTGAATCTGAATCTTGCAATTCAATTTTTAAGCAGTTATCTTTAACCGATTCCTATATATGTAATTAAGCTACTTGTGAACCTATTTTGTTGATTTGTTTACTTCTTTTGGTTGTGCGTTTATTTACGTTTTTATTTATTTCCAGGTGGTGGAAATTACAAGGTGGGAGACATGAACGCATCCCCGCATAGTCACTCGCATCAAGCAGGGTAGCTCTTATAAGGTAAGTAGACGTATGTCCCTTTCATTTTTTTTCTATCTTATCTAAGTTAAAAAGCATACGAGTAGACTACGTAACTTATATATTATACGTCTAATGCAGTGATAAAACTATATCTTACTAATATTTTTAACGCGAATGTTTGGATGGATGAATGTTTGTTAGAAGATATCACCAGAACGGCTGCATGAATCTCTTTGAAATTTGGCAAAGATGTAGATTTAAGTTTTTTTTTAATTCCGTGCAGAAGGAGTCGCGGGCGAAAGCTAGTAGAGTATAATTTGAATATTAAATCACGAACGAAAAACTAATCACATTATAAAACGTGATTTTGTACTTTTTAATATTTTATATACCAACGAAGATGGTTATAAACAAAGTGCGGACGTGGCCCTGACCATACATTAAGTCTAAGTGGCAGGGAGGGTGTTCACGTAATCGAGGCTTGCCACCCCCTTGTTTATATGTTCACTCTCGCGTCTCACACTCAAGGGACTTGGCTCGATACATAAGTTTTAATAACCCGAATACGATTTTAACATATTGATGCAACGGTTTTCTAAATTAACATTGGTGCTAGATCAAACAACAACCACTTATCTTTCTAATCGAGATTATTTAAATCCAAACGGAATCACAATTTTTTAGCAGTGCAAATGGAGTATTGTATACTTTAATTAGCATTATTTTAATTATATTATAAAAGAATTTATTGTTCCAACAATAACTTAAACAGCGACATATCTATGAATAATATTTGTACGTATGCGTCATATGTATGTTGCGAATACGTGCAAGATTGTACATATATCACTTCCCACACATCGGGAAGCTAATGTCCCTCTTTATTATTCATGTCATACAGAGAATAATAACGAAAATTGACAGAATTAACACAACATATACGACTTAAATAATTATAATATAAAATTTGTTCCCTTATTAACTTAATTATCTTTTTTTTTTAATCTAATAGAGTACAGGATTATTATCTAATAGTAATTATAAAAAGCCAGCTGGCATTTAACCCCTTTCATAGTACGAATAATATTTCGCGACATGTTTAGTTACTTAAAAATAATACTGAATACTTTTTGTCTTTATTATCTATGTTATGTTTAATACTTATTAAAAAAACATAATATCCTATGTGTCCTTCCAGACTATGTCCTATATGTATGCTAAATTTCATCGAGATCCGTTCAGCCGTTCTGGAGATACCTTCAAACAATCAATCAATCCATCTAAACATTCGCATATTAGTAAGATTTTTATAAATTCTAACAACGACGGAATGTAAAGAAGCGTGATAATTTGCATCGTGTGTGCACGATGTCTATTTCGCGACCCTGCGAGCATAAATGACTCACGACATCAAAATAATACCAACGCATTCAGGGTCATTCGTCTCTGTATTTGCCACCGAGAATCGGTGTGTATTTCTCGATAAATTCTTATACAAAGTTTTCTTATTTAAATACTTTAGCTCAAATCACAGATTATAAGTATAATTGTAAATAGTCAAGATGCCGATGTGTTTACTTCGCGAATATTACGCATTCCTCATATCACCGGTTATAGACCGGTTTCTTTTTAACCTTTTCGGTGCAAAACAAAGAATAAAAGCACAGCAATTTTGAGTTGTTTTGGTAAATCTCAACATTATGTCACTTGTTGACGTCGCTGGCACTATGTCAGCTTTTGTTTGGTATTTATTTACGCATCGCCACCGCCTGATAAATACCTATACGAGTTTTCTTGGCAGTTCTCCCGAGTCGACACACTTTGCGGTGTATTTATACGATTAACCGGAAACAATCTTTGACACTTGTTACATTTTCTTTAGATGTTCTCTGATCATTAAGTAAACATGTTTGAATGAGTTTTTTTTTCGATTATATTAATTTCACTTTAACTGTGCTTTACAACACAAAACAGTTAAATTAAGACTGAGATGGCTGCTTCTTTAGACTTGTATAAATTTGTCTTAACAGAACACAATAATATTCAAACTTTAAAGAGTAACGATATATCTATAAATAGCAAATACATTTTAACGTGAGGAACGACTGCGGCGTACGTATGACGAGGACGAAGGAAGGTTGATCGTAGCCACGTGTCATCGGCGCGGACTCGCCAGTCCCGGGAATGCAATCGATTGCCGTCGCCCCGGCGACAGCTTTCTCCGGCCGCGCTGCAGCCCAATACATCGCCTCAAACACGTCTACAGCAACATATAGCTTTAAACTTTATGGATACCAAAATACAACTACGTTCCATTTGTGTCTCGTGTTCACTTTTTACCTGAAACTCCAACTGTCAATTTAGTTTTCATTTTAGCTTCAAATCTGATTTCTTAATGGTCTCGCTTATTATTTCGTGTTATGAAACGACGAAATTTTTAGTTTTGCGAAAACATGTCTCATTGTGTGCGCGCTGACGCGACAGACGCGCGAGGGCGAAGTACGCTCAAGGACAACCGGCGTGTAACGACCCCGACTTCAAAACTTTACGCTCGATATGTACCGCTTTGTATTGTAGTTTGTTCGGCGGAACAGTTTACTATGTATAACGCAAAATTTTCGCTTATTACTAATGTTTTTTTTTTAAATATTTCTCATTATTTTCAGACGGTGCGCAACCGAAGTGCAGATTATGGACTACGGTTTCAATAATGTATTCGAAGGGACGCGCCAGTATTTCATGGGGCTACCTAAACAGGCTCAGGCCGAGGGCAGCGGGCAGCCTGTCTGGCCGACGAGCGCGCCGCCGCCGGAAGAAGGAGCGCCCGCCCAGTCAGGAGCTCCCGCGCCGTCTTCTCGCCCGCCTTCTGCCGCCGCCGCGCCGCCTTCCACACCCGGGCCTACGGTGATTGCGCCGCCGCCACGCCCGTCCCGCCCCCCTTCGGAACCTATCGAGCCCGAGCCCCACATAATTCACAAAGCGACTGTGATGCGCGAGGCAGCCGAGAAGAGACGAGAAATGCCAGATCCGGAAGATGAAGAAGAGCCGATGGGAGCGTTATCACCGCCGTCGCACATCATTCGCAAGCCTACTCCGCGTACGCTGCCGTCCCCGGCGCCTGCACCCGCTGCGCCCTGTCCGTCTCCGGCGCGACCGCCCTCAACGGCGCCTCTCGCCCGGCCGACATCGTCTGAACCTCAAATAGAACAACATGGGCAATATCGATCGTCTATTCAACGGGTGCAAACTCCAACGGCGAGGCCGCCGGATCAATATACGCCGAGCAGACCGCCCGATCCTTATTCATCTTCACGCCCTCCAGAATCATTCGCCCGATTTCCGTACGAACCGACAGTACACGATGGCGGTCGAAATTCACACGGCCCGCCGGTGGCGTCGCCACAACCTATCCCCGCACGACACAGTCCAACGACTTATGCGAGGCTGTCCAGCGTCATGCCACAGCATGCCGTTGCTCGTTTACGTGAGTCTGCCGTCCAGAGCCCACCGTCAGCCCGCTATTCTATGCAACCGGCTCAGGCTCCGCCGCCGCACAACGATCGTGTCCCACCGATACATCATCCGCAGGCGCCGCCTCCTGCACAGAGGGCCGCCATTGAAGGACGCTCCGCTCAAGCTTACCTGCCTCCGGTTCATCGTCGTGAATCGTCCTTGCCGCGTACATCTCATTACGATAGGCATCCATCGATACCCGCGCGGAAGTATGATCCTCAACAAGCATATCCAGGCTACAGACCCAGTCCTTCAACGCAAAATCATCGCGTCGAGGCGCTCCCTCAGTACAAGCATAGTAGGCCAGAAGGTTTGAATACACATTTCGCAGTGAGACCTTCGGAACGCGCCCAGACTCAACCTCAACCGTTGGGCAATGAGCCCACACGAATACAGCCGCGAATTGATTTTCACGGGAAAAGTAGATCTGTCGATACTAGACCGAGTTACCATTATCCCTCACCGTCGACATCTCATGTAAGATATGCGCCTAGTGCACCAGTGCCGACCATTCATCATAACACTTCACTCCAACCGAGAACATCATACCGAACGGTGGCCGTCGCCAAGACAAATTATAATTATTCGCCAGTGAATCAAGTTCAGAGTTCACCCTCTCGTTCTTCAGTAAAGGCCGGCTATAGTAATCAACAAGCAAGAATGACGGTTTCTGTGACGTCTATAGTGAATGAATTGAACCAGACTAAAAGAGAGTCCCCTCTTGATTTATCCGTAAAAACTGTTAAAAACTCAGCCGACTCTTCTACGACTCAAGATGATGCAATTGATTCCGCGTCTTATGAAAGTAAATCGCTTCCATTGCAACCGCGACCTACTTCCAGTAGCCGCCAAGTGCCGCCTTTACCGGGTTATGTTGTATCTCATAAAGTTGATTTTGCACCTGACTTTAATCAATATAGAGATAGAAATACGAATCATAATTGCGCTACTCCTCCACAACCAGTGCGCTACAACGGAACTTACGAGACTGCAAGACCTGTTGCTGAAAGAATAGCGTATCCTGTAGAATCTCGCCATCAACATTACACCGATCGTAGTAAATATAATGGCCCCGTTCAGCCTAGGACAGATTATGTTCCTAGAATAGACCTCACAAGATCAGTTGCCGATGAAAGACAGATGGAAAGAGCTCGAGAAGATCCCCAAATTGTAATGGAAGAACGAAAACGTCCAGCTGGACCTATTGTAAGCAACATTCCGGAAAAATTAGTAAGATATGAAACATGGACTTCAGATAGCCGGATAGAACGTATGAGCCAATCGGCACGTGAACAGCATGAGCTAATGAGTCGACCTGTGTATAGTTACAGTAGTCATAAAAGATTTGAGGCGTATCAAAATGATCAAAAAAGAGTTACAGCATCAAACATGTATCGTGATCATCATCCTCACACAACACAAAGGCACAGTCGTACCGTATATCCAGAAAAAGTTAATCGCGATATCAGTGATTATCAAGCTCACTACCACGATAGAGTTCCGTCTAGTAGCCGTCATGTAATACAGAAAATTCCGAGCCATAAAGATGTACACCCCCAACATTTAGATGTGCAAAACGGTCCTGCAAATAAGAGCGTTTTGAGTATATTAAGAAATAGTTTAGAAACTAAACAAACAGGATATGTCGAAACGACAAGGCCTATTCGACAGATATCCGATGTAATTGTCCTTGATGACGTAGATGATTCTGTTATAGAAATTACAGATTTAACTAAAGACGGTGAACAGGAACCGACGAATAAAAATGATCCGAAAATTCAGTCTAATCAAAATAATTCCTTACTTGATCATCATATACAAATGCCAAAGGCTGTAGACTCTTTCGCCCGTGATTCTGATTATCAAAAGTGCGATAACTCTGAACCAAAAAGTAAATCGCCTGAAAACGACGTCGCCGCTAGAATACGCACAAAAGCGGAATTAAAAGTAATGCCTCCGTCTCAAGATAGCAATCAAAAACAAGACAAATCGTCTGATTCTGATTCCGAAAAGGTAAAATTACTTCCCAAATCTCAGAAACAACACCTTTTCAATCAGATTAGAGAAGATAACTTACGATTAGAATCAGTGATAAAAAATGAAAAACCAAATGATGAATTTATTGCTGAAGTAAAAGCAGAGCCTATGAATATTGATGAGATAGAAAAGGATGCTGTAGCTTCAATTAAGTCGGAAAATATTTTAAGGGGCTTAGAACCTGAAAATTTAGTACCTCTAGACCAGTCATCACCTGAAGACTTAGACTGGGCTAGTGCTTGTGATAGTTTCATGGAACAACTAAAAACAGGTTGTTCGAGGAAAAAAATAAATAGAAAACGCAATGACACTCTAGATCATGAAACTGAAATGAAAATTCCAAAAGTTGTAAAACTAGGAACAGACGAAAGTACCTCGGATCAAACTGAAATTAATACCACGACCGTTATTGAAATTAAGCAGGAACCCATTGATGAGGATGAGAAAATAGAAACTGAAACGAGCATTGAAACTGGGCAAGACCTCATTACTGAAATACCTAATGAAATTGAAAATAATGAAAGTGTCGAAAATAAAGATAAAAAAGACGACGAGAAAGCACCTAAATCCAAAACACAAGGGAAAAATAAAACAAAACTAGAAAAAAAAGATACCTTACCGACATCTTCTGCAACACCCGTCAAAAATGATAGCCTCCCATCAAAAGTGGTCATAAAAGAAGAAATGGATTCAACAGATGAAGACGAACCATTGATAAAAAGTAAAATAATGAAAGAAAAAGTCCAGAGAGAACTTAAATACCAAATGTTAAAGGATTTATCAGAAAAATCTGTGTACGTAAAGCTGGAGTGTTGCGATGAGCAAGTCAGCGGGAATAGTAGAAAATCTACTGAAAGCATACCTAAAGAAAAAGTTGAAAAACAAGCTAAGGGAAAGACCACTAGGCTCATATCCAAAACAAAAGGCAAAACATCGGTTGCTGAAAGTAAAAATGAGAAACGAAATGATATTTCTAGTTCTGATAGTGACGATGATGTGAGTGTTGCAAGTAGACTTCGTATGCGTAAAGTCAATAAAACTGATGACAACAAAAACGAAATAACAAACAAAACTCCCACTAAGTCATCTCCATCAAAGAAATTAGATACAAGCAGTGCGAGCAATAGTTCAACTCCAATTCGTAAACCTGGTTTTGGAGATGGCTCTAATTTTCATCCCGGATGGGAAGACGAACTTTACAAATACAAAAGATCTCTCCGCATGCCTACGAGGCTTATAGCTATACCTCGGGGACGATCTGGAGAGCCATTTGCTAAAGGCTCAGCTAATTTATTTACGCGAGGTTCGACTTCACTTCCAGATTTAGATCCAGTTCCACTGTCACCCGCTCCGTCATCCTCTCAATCGGCAGCGACGGATGATCTATATGGTAGACGCCCTGATAAAATGAATTTGGATAGTGACTTAGATTCAAATTCGAGTTGTTCCGCACCTAATCGCCTCCAATATGACTCGGAGGCTTCAACATCTACTGTTTTCTCTTCGTGTAAAGTCAAAAAGAAGTCTAGCTCTATTGTCGATGTTCTCATACAAAAATATGGGAAAAAGGAAGAAACGAAGAAAAAATATAAAGATAAAGATGAAAAAAACGCTAAGATTATTCAAAAAAATTCAAATGTTTCAGAATTACTAGCAACCCCAAGTTTGGGCCTAGTAAAAAATGGCAGCAAAGGCAACCTGAGTGCAAAGAAAGAAAAACTAATGGAAGATATATTTTATTTGGGAGCATTCAGAAAAGAAACTGTTACGGCATTTAGACATGCCTTTATCAAGAACACCGATGGGTTACTTGGTACTACGGAGGAATTTACGCCAATGGTACTACAAACTAGAACAAGAACCGAGAGCCGTGTGCTGAAACAACGAGCTACAATAAAAGAGGTGTTCGGAGACGAGAGACCGGCCTCAGCGCCGCCGACCTCCTGCAGGCAGGAGGAAGTAGTAGAGCCGCAACAAGAAAAAGTCGTCGAAGTTAAAAAAGAATCTGAACCTAAACCAAAATTGAAGCCAAGGAAAATAGCGAAAGAAAAGATGAAACGTAGATCTAGCTCAATACGAGATGGCTTGAGAAGTACTAAGTCTTTGAAACGTAACGATGCTAAAGGTCGTATGCTACGGTTAAAAAAGAGAAATAATTTGATGAAAACATTCAATGCTAAACGGAAAGAATCCAACGCTAATAAAGTTAAGAAAGAGAAAAGTCCGACGCCGGAAAACAAAGACAACTCAAAAGAAGAAAATGGTACTCCCGAAACTGCAGAGACTAACACAAAGCGAAAATTTAAACGTTTATTTGGAAGAAGAAAATTTAGCTCCGGATTTGATTACATTCGGAAAAAGAAGAAAATGATAAGAAAAGATGACAATAATTGCAACAAAATACGTCGACCGGCGCCTAAGCCGAGTCCAGAGTCCGTCCATGATATACAGAAGGAGATTAAAAGTTGGTTTATTAATAAAAGTATTGGAGAAACACACCTGCATAGAGCCGCCAGACTTGGCTTTACTGTAAGTTTACATCATTATTTATCTTTATATGTTACAAATTAAATCTTGCGATACTACATTGTGTTGTTATTTCAGGATTGCGTCGCATACTGCCTGGAGAAAATGGAGGCAGACCCCTCGGCGAAGGACAACGCGGGCTTCACGCCGCTACACGTGGCCGCCGCTAGGGGGCACGTGCGCATCGCGCGCCTGTTGCTGCAGTACGGCGCCAACGTGTCCGCCGCCGCGCAGGGGGGCATTAGGTAAATATAATTCATCATTCACTAGGTCTTAATAATGATACAGATTATAAACAAGATAATTTTATTTTAGACCATTACACGAGGCGTCCGAGAACTGTCACGTGGAAGTGATCCGGCTACTCCTATCGTACGGCGCAGACCCGCTGCTGGGCACGTACGCAGGGCAGACACCGGGCGAGCTGGCGGAGGGAAGCGCCGCACTGCTGCTGCGCCTGCATGTCGCTGACGTACAGGGGCAAGCGCTGGAGCCCTGGCGATTCCCACCGCTCACTGAACCCATCGGTGAGTTGACAAGTATTTGTCCCTTTGTCATTTTGATATTGAACTGTATGGCAAATTCGTAGATCAATTTTGCTTCTACTGTCCTTATTGCCTTAATAGCTGCATTGTTTCACGATAACATGCCGTCTGTTATCGCCGATTTATGACACAAGAGTCAACATACTTCATCTATCCTCCTAAATAATACTAATATTTTAATGACTATAATCGTCAGACTGCGAGGAGCTGGGCTGCGACCCGCTGCAGTCTCCACCACCCGCGACATCGCCGCCGCCCACTGACACCACTGTCGAGATCCAAACGACGGACGCGCCGCTGCCGCCCTTTTACAGCCTGCGCTCTGCCGCCGGACAACCTGTGGACGGCCTCTGGTGTCTGCTGCAAGACATCGCCAATGTCTTACAGGTGAACATTTTTGTGATATAGCTGTTTAACATATACAACTCTGAGTACAACTAAATACTCTTTTGTATAAACAAGAAACAATAAAATGCTAACTAAGCTATCTGATTGAATTGATATGTAATTCTACACTAATCAGTCAGTTAGAGTTCAAGGTCGTATTTAAATAAATAACAATTGTTAGAAACATCAACTAATATTCATATTATAAAATTCCAGATAAAATCAAAAGATAGTCTGCTGAAACAAATACACTGCGGGTCCGGATCCCCGAAGGAGTTACTACGCGAGATTCGAACCCAAGAGTTCTTAGAGAGAGCGCAGTGCCACCAACTGCTGTGCGCCGGGGAGAAGGTCAACGTGCGAGCCTCCAAAGTTGCCCTCATTAGGGTCACCGACAAGCTTCGACAGCTCCTCAAAATAGAGACCGTACTCGTTAGCTGATATTAGATAAATGCCGCTTAATTATGTGTTCATAGTGTGCATTATTGTAGACTCATTCAATTTAACCTTAATTATTGAACACAAACTAAAAATTAAGGGATTTCTATAACTTAATCGATTTAACTAAAGAAACTTGAAAAGTACTGCATAACACATGAAACACCAAACTTTATAAACAAGATTTTTATAAAACAATAGTTCCAAGCAATCAAGTTTGTTGTTACAATAAAAGAACATACAAGTATAATATATTTTGTAGATTAATGTGCTTTTTATATAGTTATTTTGTTGTACAAAAATGCATAATACACATTTTACATATAACAATAATTCCACAAGATCTTGAAACCGAGCTGATTTGACTGATTTATTGTAATGAACAAGATTGTACCTCATGTAGGTAACAAACAAAGAATATTCGATTTATGAGACTGTATAATTTAAGGCAGCCATTATGTATTCATGTTACTTTGCTTTGAGTGTGAAAGAGAGGTTGTATTTACTCTCAAATATGTAAATTATGTATATAATTGTAAATAGTTTAAATGTCGCTTATGTATGATATTCTCATGGGTGCTATTTAATGTTGGTGTATGGGTTAGTTGTTAGTTAAATAAAGTGCATCAGCACGGTAGTGTAATTATGAAATTAAATTAATGAGATATAGTTACCATAATGTTATTTAAGTGTTTAGCATAATTTGATCTGTGTGTGCAATAGGAGGCGTGGGTAGATGATTTTATTTGTATAACAGAGATGGGCCCGCACATGGTTGGATACAACTCGGGCATGATAACTTGAGAGTCAGTCTATAACCTAAACCCATCATGATCTAAACTGATTGGATACTTTTCACGATGCTACGACGTCATTGGACTACTATACTATACTATCATTTACACACAAGTACTACAAATAAATTTATTTATTCTTTTTTATATTTAACATAGAAACAACTGTCCGGAAATGCTAAATTTGCAATATTCTTCAAAATACTGTGCTAAAATATTAAGATCTCATATTTTCTGATACAACAATGAGTGTGTTGAACCATTAATCAAATCGTAAATGCAATTCTGTGTATGTAAAAAGATCTGTAATATGCAAATAGTAAAAGTTACTATGTCCGTTGGTATCACATATATAAATTAATTGTTGTGTACTGTTAATAATATTGTTTGCACTATATCATACATGTTTTGAGATTATGTTAGGGAATATTTTTTCTATCTTCTATTATTTAGTGAGTACATTTTTTTTTGTTCATTGTTATGTTTGCCAATATTTGTCTACCCGAAATACGTTTTATTATTGTACAATTATTTACAATAATTAGAATGTCAATTTATGTTTTATTATTTATACAATGCTGTAAATGAATTAGGAAAAATTTATGAAAAAAAATAATATGCATATCGCAAAAAATATCTATTAACATTGTAAATAATACGATCGAAATTATTTTCTAACTTATTCAGAAGTGATATCTTGTCTTATAACTGCCGGTTACGTCCTACCCGCAACGCGTATATTACGGCATTTACTTAGTGTGTAATATACAAATAACATTTTTGGAACATTGTATAAATTAAGCAGTTTTTATTTTATATTCCGCATTTGAGACCACCTCATATCCGCCCTATATTTCTTAATGGAGACAAAAAAAAACGAACAAGTACATGATAAATCTGTGATGAAATAATATTAGGGAGATAATCTTGTGCGCGGAAATGGTTTGAAGATAATAAATTATAAAGATGTATACAATCACAATGCCTCTCCGTTGTTAGCAGTACATACAGTGTAAGTATTATTAATAATTATTGACACAATACTTGTTGGTAACATGAAAATAAAAAAAGTGATCAATTTATATGTATTTTATTTCACCTTTATGTAATTCTGTGCAGTGGCATATGAGATTATGTTTTAGTTGGTAACATTTTAAATTTCCCGGTATGTATATTCTCTGTGATTTGAATCTAGTTTTTTTTCTGCTCTCTACTCCGAAAACTTTTCCAGTTGAGACGAGTAATCGTCAAACATTAAATACTATTTATCATTAGAACTCAAAGCTTACTACTTAACTAAGAGTATATACAATATAAAAGCTAATTTCATAATCAAAGAAACATTAAATCCCATGGCAAATAACTATTGTATTATTCCTTGTTCAATATAATATCAAACTTGTTTTATTACTGTAATTCAGGAGGTAAAGATGGCACAAGAGAGGAAGGACTGGAAATTACTCCAACAACAACGACGTCATGAATGTTAGCTGGCTCCAGTTAGCCCATAAAATCCTACTGTACTGACTTAATGTAAACACCGCAACTTACCTACTCCAAAGAGTATATAAAATACTCTTTGTCATTCTCAAGTTCACTTCACAATATTCGTTCACTCTAGGGAAGCTCTTTTTGAAAAAGATCGATTTTTTGGACATTTCTTGATATCTAGAATATTTTGAAGTATCGATATTTTTGTATTTATACTCACAACGAGGAAATAAATATTTTTTTTTGGAAAACAAGAATGGAACGTTGCCTCGTTAGAAGTGCCTTATAAATGTCCAAAATCACTTTCGCCATGTTGATTCCTTCTATTTTTCTATATTAAGATTTTTATTACTCTAAAATATAATATCGATTTCCTAGTAGAATAAATCAATTCAGTCCTAAACTCTATTTTTTAAGGTGAAAGAAATCGATTCATCGTTTACACAATTTTCGATCAATCTCTATTGATTTCATTCACCGATCGTCGTTCTTCCGCTGTCTACCGATGACCGTTTACGTTTTTTGTGCATAAAAAGAGGGCGAGGCAATTTCTTGTTTTCTTTAAAATACATTGTTTGAATTATTTGGTATAAAAGGGAAGTTGAAGTAGTCCCTTTTAAAGATGTGGTGATGACTTAATGGTGTTTAAACATAGTTTTCGTGCTGTTCTGTTAAATAATAGGAAAAATATGAAGAGTTTTGTTATTCTATTGGCCGTTATTCATTATGCCAGAAGCCAGGGAATGGAAACATCAATACCATTTAATCCAAATTATAAACTGCAACAGGACCAAAGTTTGAACGGGTCAGTATATCGACCGAATTCACAGGTGCCGTACGGTAGTTTTCCCGTAAACGGCAATGAATATATCCAGCCTCAAAGTTCTTTTTATCAGAACAGCGCTAACTCTGACACATACAACGATGGAGACAATGATGTTGATCCACAAAACACGGCGAACTATTATGCAGGCTTAGACTACGAGGAAAGGTATAGATGTCCACCTAATTGGATTCGCTACAGAGAATCATGTTATCGCTTCACAAAGTCACCAGATCGACCGAGAAATGAAGCTCGTAAAATTTGCCAAGCGTATAGCGCCGACTTGGCATCGGTTAACACTCCCGAGGAGCACGGCTTTATTATAACTAACCTCATGAAGTTAGATCCGCAGAAAGGCTCATGGTATATCGGCGCACATCAACAATCTCCAGGCTACTGGGCTAATGAAGGCGATGGGTCGCAACTGACAGGTTTAGAAAATGCCTTCTTTGATGATCATAAATTAACATTAACAAGCTACAATCTATATCCTTTAGACTATTTAGTTTATAGATTTATGCAAGAGGAAGGTCGGTGGGGACTGGCTCCTGTGGAGGGGACACAGTATTACCATTTTATTTGTGAAGGACAAACACAAAGATTGCATTATTTAATTGAAGAAGAGAGATCATTTACATATGGTTTAGAGAGATTTGATCCTGAAGCTATTCCGAGAGGACCATTTTTAACTAAAGAACCTGTTGACACAATTTATGATCCATTGAGAAATCATTATGTTCAATTAACCTGTATTGCAGGTGGCTTTCCAGCTCCAACATACAAATGGTTTAGAGAAGATTATCAAGTTGATAAACTGGTTTTCACAGAAATAGATCCATTATTGGATCCAAGGTTTATATTAAGTGGTGGTACCCTGATGATTTATAATCCAAATGCTGAAACGGACAATGCACAATATCACTGTACGGCTTCCAATAAATTTGGCACTATCCGATCTGAATCTGTTAGATTGTCGTTTGGTTTTATAAGAGAGTTTAACCAAAAGAGACCCATTGAGAGTGGTAATCAGTACTGGGGTAAAGTAATGTCCTGTGATCCTCCCTCATACTATCCATCTGTTAATTTCCTCTGGGCTAGAAATTATTTCCCTAACCTTGTCGAAGAAGATAAAAGAGTATTTGTATCCTATGATGGTGGCTTATATTTTTCAGCTCTTGAAACTATAGATCGAGGTAATTACAGTTGTAATGTAATGAGCAAGGTCTCAGATGCTGGTAGAAATGGACCCTTTTTCCCCTTGTATGTCTATCCTCATTCCGATTACCAACAACTTAAGTTCCCAAATAATTTTCCAAAAGTCTTTCCTGATGCCCCTGTTGTAGGGCAAGAAGTAAGATTAGAATGTGTTTCCTTTGGCTATCCTGTACCATCATACAACTGGACAAGGAAGAATGGAAATATACCGAGAAAAGCTCACTTTAGTAATTTTGACAGAGTTCTGACCATACCTAATGTTGGTGTAGAGGATGAAGGTGAATATGTATGTGATGTACGTAATGACAGAGCTAACATTCACAATAGTGTGTTTTTAAAAGTTC
Source organism: Papilio xuthus (assembly GCF_000836235.2). NCBI lineage: Eukaryota > Metazoa > Arthropoda > Insecta > Lepidoptera > Papilionidae > Papilio > Papilio xuthus. The sequence goes on from NW_013530872.1 coordinate 1,855,331, forward strand.
AGGCTGAGCCCAATTTTACTATACCTCTTGCTGATAAACACATGGACAACAAGGGAGATCTGCACTGGAACTGTGAAGCATTTGGTATTCCAGATGTTAATTACACATGGTGGAAAAACGGTGTCAAACTTTCTATGGACACATTAGAAGATGAAGATAGAGATAGATATATTATACAAGATAATGTGTTAATAATAAAATTTTTGGACCCCACCAGGGATCCTGGCATGTATCAATGTGAAGCAAAAAATCAATTAAAAGCTAAATATTCAACAGGTCAGTTGAGAGTTTTATCTTTAAAACCATCATTTAAAAAGAGACCTCTAGAATCCGAAACTTATGGGTCAGAAGGTGGTAATGTAACACTGAAATGTAATCCAGAGGCGGCACCTAAACCCACTTTTACGTGGAAAAAAGACAATATTGTCATTGGCGCTGGGGGTAAAAGATTCATAACAGAGACGGGTAATCTCATCATAAGACAGCTCTCCCGAGATGATGAAGGGGTTTATACTTGTGTTGCAAAGAATCAGTATGGATCTGATGAGAGCAGAGGACGTCTTATAGTTTTAAGGACCCCACGATTTTTGGAGCGTCTCCCACCACGAATAACAACACAAGTTGGTCAAGTTATTTTCCTACATTGTAATGCAGAAATTGATCCTATCTTGGACACGGCTTATCTTTGGAATCATAATGGTATGAGACTTAAGGATGAATCGGATATGTATGCTGATAAGAGGTTAAAGATAGACGGCGGAGAGCTAACCATTTTCGATGTTTCGCTATCCGACGTGGGTGACTATGAATGTGTCGTTAAGTCTGCAATCGGTCGTATTTCATCACACACTCAGTTGCGAATCGAAGGACCGCCCGGTCCGCCCGGTGGATTGCAGATAATGAACATTGGCCGATCGTCTATCACTCTCGAATGGACAGACAGTAACTCTAACGGTCGTCCGGTCACTTCATACGTCCTCACAGGTCGGACGCAGTGGAATACTTCATGGACGGTGATTAGCGACAACATAGGTAATATAATTGAGGTAGATCGATACAATGGACGAAAACGAGCGATTTTAAATACGGCCCTTATGCCTGGATCCGTGTATGAGTTCAGAGTTCAGGCCGTTAACGCGTTAGGGGTAGGAAAACCGTCAGCACCGAGTCCGCAGTTCTCGACGTTACCAGACAAGCCGTACCAAGCTCCGGCCAACGTGGGCGGGGGCGGGGGCAAGATTGGCGATCTTACGATCACTTGGACGCCGCTTCCGCCTCACCTTCAGAACGGACCCGGCATACACTACAAAATATTTTGGCGCCGAAACGGCACCGAAGTTGAATTCCAGTCGCTCCTGCTTAAAGAATACGGTAACGTGGGGATGCATGTCGTTCATGTGTCATTGAATTACTTCTACACGCCATACAATGTGAAAGTGCAGGCCCTAAACAGCCTGGGCGCGGGGCCGGAGAGCGAAATGGCCACCATCTACTCGGCGGAGGACATGCCGCAAGTGGCGCCGCAGCAGGTCTACTCGCGCTCCTTCAATTCTACCGCGCTCAACGTCACCTGGGATCCCATCGACCAGTCGCGAGACCGCTTGCGCGGCAGGCTCATAGGCCACCGTCTCAAGTACTGGAAACAAGAAAACAAAGAAGAGGAATGCATTTACTATCTGTCACGAACGACCAGAAACTGGGCTCTCATTGTGGGATTGCAGCCTGATACATATTACTACGTAAAGGTATGTATACATTAAATAATTTCTTAGTGTAAGATTTAATAAGTATAATCTATGTAAGTATCTAAGTTTATCTTTGTTTATCTTATAATTTTCAGGTAATGGCTTTTAACTCAGCGGGCGAGGGTCCAGAGAGCGAGCGGTTCCTGGAGCGTACGTTTCGCAAAGCGCCACAGAAGCCGCCCGCCTCCGTCAACGTGTGGGCCGTCAACCCCAGCACCGTGCGCGTCGTGTGGCGCTACGTGCAGCCCACCGACGAGGAGGAGCCGCTTCTCGGATATAAGGTATTGTTCACTGACTCATATAAACTAAATCTTAAATTAAAAAAAAAAAACAAGAAAAAGACTAAGCTAAAAGCTAAAAGTCTATCTTACATTGTAAATGTTTGCTTTCCAGGTGAGAGTTTGGGAGATCGACCAAGATATGAGCACTGCCAATGACACGTTGGTCGCAGTGGAACAGAAGTTGGAGGCGTACGTGATGAACCTAACGCCGGGCAAGTCGTACAACCTGCGAGTGCTGGCCTACTCCAACGGAGGGGACGGTCGGATGTCCTCCCCGCCTATCACATTCCAGATGGGCGACTACCACAGCGATGCTTACGGATATTACGTGAGAGATGCCGCTTTACAAAATAAATCCATTCCAGTTACAGCTCTCTTATTATTGTTATTCAGTATACATTTTTACAATTATTCGTGATTAATATTTAAGTCTTCTGTAAGATCTGAATTTGATAATGAAACTGGTTTTTATTAATATCAACTTTGTAAGCTATATTTTACTATTTCCCTTATTTTTTAATTTTGACACCTGTATTTTTGTTGTAGGTTGTGATATTGTGTCCGCCCATTGTGTTTATTTTCGGAATAAGTTGATTTTTTTTTACTAAAAAGTGTTTATTTTATTTTATACAGAACAGTTTCATTGTATTTCTCTAAGATTGTTAGGTATAAGTGAAGTTGATCATTAATTTTGACTGTTAGAGCTTTATTTCTACTCATAAAATCTGAAAATATTTTTGTACTTTAGAAGTAGACAATAAATTTGTAATTTTTATGATATTATTACTTTTATTTGGTATCCATATTGATGTGAATCTCTTAGATGATGACATACTTGAGATATTATGCTTGTATAATACCACCAATCCGAGCCATTTTTAAAAATAACAATTTATATATAAGAATAAAATGAAATTAAAGTGGACATATATAATTTTTATATATGTAAGTTCAGTACAAATATATTTAGTTTTATATGTAATCTTTGACTGCAACTATTATCAATATATTTATGACATGTGTATGCTCTGTATATTGCTTGTTGGTATTTAAATCTGTATATTTTTGTATAGCAGGACTGCTTTAAAATATCTCATATCAATTGTATGTCAAGTTAAAAATATATCTACAATAAATATGTCCACGCACTTCAATGTTTTATTTTAAACTCTGTTCATATCCAAAGCCCAAAGAATTATTATTATTGAGTTTTTCTATAAAACCAAATTTTTGCCAAACATCTTTTTTCACATAACCCAACATTATTTTACTATTATAAATGTTTAGATGGATGGATGAATATTTGATTGAAGGTATCTCCAGAACGGCTGAATGGATCTCTATGAAATTCATACCTACAGAACATAGTGTGGAAGAACACATAGGCTACTTATGTTTTTTTAAGTCCGCGCGGTCGTAATGACGGGTGACTGCTAGTTTTAGATAAAAAAATCGACATGGAAAACATTTTATTACACGATATCAATGTCACAATTTTTTGTGTTTAATCTTACGTTTTAAACATTTTGCATCCACAGTATCTAAGCTGTCACAATCTTTGGGTACTTTTCTTTTTAACAAAACTTCATCGTCTGTGGTTTGGACATGCTTTAGCGGCAGCAAGCCGACGGCAAACGGTATATCTCCATCTAATGTGGGACTGTCATGATTTGAGCTAGGCTCCATGTTTTCTTTATTCATTTCATTTTCGTGTAATATATCATCCCACTGATTGGACGTGTCCATGCGTTCCGTCAAATCTATTATAGGATCTGAATAAGCGTTCTTATTTTTGTCATCACTATGTAGATTATTATTTGATTTATTTAAATTATTTGAAACATTCTCCGGTTCACAATTTTTTTCAAGAACATTTTCGCTTACTGTTACATTGTCCCATTGTAAATCACTTTGTCTATTGTCTTCTGTTGTTTCTGTTGCATTCGTGTTGTACTGCGTTTGATTCATATCACATACTTCTTTCTGGAAAACTTCTTCGACGTTAAAATCATTATTCATGGCCGATGTTTCTTTCTTATCACTTCTATTTTCGAGCTTAATCTTTTCTTCTATGTTCATTAAATCTTTAATTAAATCGTCTCTCTCCTGCACCCTCTTATCTAACTCGTCGTGATCGTTGAAGTCGTTTCTGACGTCATCGTTTTGTTTCGAACTGGAAATTAAGCAATCGAGAGGATCCTCTTTAAAGTCGGAGCCCTGTGGCAGCGGCAAACTAAAGTCGTAGCAGTCTTCATTTCTTCTTAAATCTTCGTTATTTAACGAGCCGTACGGTTGAGTCAAGTTTTCGTTGAGATTGGAGATTTTGGAGTCCAGCAAGGACATGTTGAAACTGGTGTCGAGCGAGGTGCTCGGACAGAGCTGCTCCATGACGCGAGCATCGCTCAACTGCTGGTCCTCGTAAAACTTTTTAACATCGTCACTCATAGATTTGGTAAAGAACTGCATGTCACTGTCGATGCAGGAGAAATCGTGGGAGTTCACCGCGTCCAAGTTAGATTGACTCTCTTGCAGATCTTGACCGAGAACGACATAGTTCTGTTGCTCACCAAACGATTCTAAATTATCCGGTAAAATGGCACTAAGACTGTTGATGGCATCTTCGTGGCGACTGTACTGCGGATCTTTGTCATAGTTGCTGCCGCTGTAGCTTTTTGAGTTGATGAGCATCTCCCCTCGTTCTATTGACTTCGATAGATCGTCGATGCTTTTAATTTCGCTGGGATCGGCAACTTTTTCAATGATATTAGGCTGCTCGATTACTTCGTATTGTATCTCGTTGCTCTGCACCATGTCTAGGAGGACCTGTTCGTTGACATTGATGTAGGAGCCGTCGCCGGATTCGAAGAGTATGGGCAAGTCGGTGGGCAGGCCGGCGCTCTTCAGAGCGTTCACGTACTGCGACATGGCGGTGCCGATGCCGGCGCCGGAGGTGTCGCTGCCGGAGTTGGTCGTGCTCGTGTTGGCGAAGCTCGAAGTTATGGTCTCGTTTATCAGGGAGTCCTTGGAGAACGGCATCCCCTGGTCGAGGACGTTGGAGGACACGGTCTGGTCCATGTACATGAGGTCGTTGTCGATGTTCAAGTAGTTGTTGGTGGTGGACTCCGGGTCGCATATGCTGTCCACGGCCTGCGACAGGGTCACTCGGTCCATGTAGTCCTGCAATAAACATACGATGAGTAATGTTCTGTAGATAATAATTTCGATTCGAACTCCTCTATCTCTGGCTTTGATGTGCTGCAACCTTGAATTTTCGCATGTACGGTGTAGTACCTGCATGTGCCTGGTCTGCAGATGTTTGAGCTGGTGTATGGCCTTGCGGGAGTCCTGCTCGCGGCGCAGCAGCGCGCGCTCGGTGGCGCGGCCCAGTGCGCCGCCGCCCTCCCAACCCGACGCCCGCTGCTAACAAAACGACATCTAAACCACTTCAAACAACACTACGATATACTAGACGATAAGACTTTAAAAAAATATAGGTTTAAAGAACCCCCCCCCCCCCCTCATAGACACGTAGCTTTATAACGACCTAGAGGGTCACTGTGTCCAAAGTGGAATTATAACATGGCATTGTAGTAAATAAGTAGAAATAGAAAAAAGTTGTTCTGGTTATGAGGAAGGAAAACTTACCCTAACACTAGGTCTGCCCCGGCGAGGTCGGATGGCGCGCGGCGTGTCGGCGTACTCCGCGCCCGACGCTCCGCCGCCGCCGCCGTTCTCAATATCAAACGGAATGCGCACCACCATGTCCTAGCAATATTTCTCATATTTATTTTATACACTAATAACTCGACTGACTGAGGCTACTGAATAAATAACGTCCCATCACATACATAAAAACAAAGTTACAGCCAGCTAAAGAAAATCTGGTAATGGGGTGAAACAAAGAACAATATTTATTGTAAGCACCTTGTTAGTCCGATTTAGGTTATCGTTGGCCTGGCAAGAGCTGGAGGGCGCCAGCGGTGCCGTCGAGGGCTTCGCGTCCATTGTATCCTTGTATATGTAAATTCATTTGTTAAGTATAAGTTACGTTGGTATTTTTACTAATTCAATATACGCAAAATCGTTGTGACTAGAGATCTCATGTTATTGTGGTCAAATTACTAAATTATAAATAATAAAAATGGATGGATTTGGTATGTTACCTGAGCATGTAGATTGATTAGAGACTGCGGCGGTCGACTGATGACCACTGGAGGTGTGAACACTGGCAACTCGCCTTTGAGATAAATTGCAATGGTAATTCATTCGAAAAATTACAATAATTCACAGATACCTAATAAAACTATAAATTTACATATCTTAACAAAATTATTGTTTGTTTTTTAAAGTTGTGCAAATGTTGATGACCTCGGTGTTCCCACTGCTCGTTTGCCCCCCTTCTCTTATAAAAATACTGTTTGAGGTTAGATTTTATAATATACATAATAATCTACGTCATAATTTTTTTCTCATAAAGTAAGGTTATATTTAGAATTTGTTAAAAAACTAATATAGAATTGAAATGATTTAAATGAACCTTACTGTGTTTAGTAATTCCGAGACCTTCTTTCGTCACTTTTGATAAACCCTTGATTTTTAAAAATTGTGCCGCTGAAACTAATTCATCTAAATTTTCTTCTAAGCATTGAGTTTTTCCGCAATACATGAATTCCACTAATGATTTAAGTACACTAAAGCGCATTTTTAATATAATCAGCGGTTCTCCAGATTGTTTTTGCAACAATTCCTGATAAAATGTTGATAAGACGTTAACTCTAAATAAACAAATCGTTTATTAAAACCAAACGTTTATTTCACAGAGAAATAAAATAACTTATTACCTGGAAATATGCACTACTTGCTGCCAGAACTGCTTTGTGGACGCGCAAAGTGTGGGAACTACACATAAGTGTCATGTCCACTAAAGATTGCATTTGTAAAAGTTTTCCGAACCTGGACATTAAGTGTTCTGAATAATCTTCATAGTGAAGACTGTACCGTATTGGTGCCATTCCAGGTTAAATTATTTAATATTACATGCAACACGTTTGTACTGTATTTGACAAAACGGATTTTGAAGGGTTGAACAAAAGAAAAATATAAATTTTATTTTTTTTAAACCAGCAATGGAACGACTTCGTAATTCGCCAGTTTTATTTTATTTACTTAAACATATGAATATGAATTATATTTAATTAGCTAGTTTATTTTTTTTTTGAAAACAATAATTTAATAGGTTAGAAAAATATTTTAACCTATTTTTTAATGAAAAAATTATGATTATGATTTTTGAAAATAAATTTTGAACATTTAGTTGACACGTTCCCTTTTACTATTGTAAAAAAAAAGTATTGTTATTTAATGAAGAATTATTTTTATTTAATGACAGCGTAATTTTTTTTAATTGAGCGTTAAGAAAACCAATTTATTTAATGGATCGTTTAATTGTTTAAAAAATACAGAAAAAATAGTAAATGTTAGAAAATGAATTTATTACAAATTTGTATTCGCCGTCCGGATACATATTTTAATATTAACATTCAGGTAAACTTATTAAATGAACTATTAAATATAATTACAACAGATAATAAAACATACTCTATCACAGACTAATTAAGTACTGGAAATTGGATACATATGTCTAAATATTTTTAAATGCTACATATTTTGTATTTTAAAATGGATCTTTAGATTTAGATCGTTTATTATATGGAAATAATTAATAAAGATTGAATGCAAAAACAATTTAGCCTTGGCTTTACTAATATGTAGGAATGTATTTAATTTGGTCATAAGGCACTTGGAACAAATAGAAAGATACCAAACTTGCAATTTGATTACCTGATAATGATCAAATGATTTAATAAAAAAATGAAATACTGTAATATTAATAATCGAATATACTCTGGAATTTGACTAATATGAATTATTTAGCACTTATAAGAATTATAAAATTATTAAACAGTTTTATAGAATCTAATCACATTTAGTTTTATGAATTTCACATTCAACGCATATTTAATTTTTATATTTATATAGATTTATACAGAGTTATTAGTCAAAACTTGAAAATTAAAATCAAGCGAATGTTGTACACTTTAAAAAAGGTTATATGAATTTTAAGGACTATGGACAAACATACATTGAATAACTTATCGTAAGACATATATTGATTGAGGCAAATGCAATAAAACTAGAAACAAATTACCCATATAGAGTATGATTTTTAAATACAAATTTGTAACACTTCCAATACTTTTAGTATCGCCTTAGACATCAGTTTTATACATTACATTATCTAGCTTTTACGTTTACCCTTACTTTCCTACGGCGAAGCTCATAGACGCCACGGCAAGCGCTCGCGCCTACCAATTCACTTGTCATACTGGAACACATTTCTGTATATCTGAGATGGAATTATAAAAATATAAACGAAACACCCTGTAGCAAAATAGACAAATTAATGAAAAAGACTGTACTTTTATTTGTACTTCTCAATTAATATTTGGAATGCATTACAAAAAATATTCGTACATTTTTAAAATAGTCCAAACCAAATAAAGATAGGAAATTGTGAACTTCATTACGTGTACCTAACAACTATACAGCGCTCTAACAATTATAATTTACATTTAATATTAATTACACCGTATGTCCTTTAATATTGTCAATCTAATACGACAGTTTTTTTTACAATATTTCATCCCAGATATTGCAGAACTTAAAAATAATAACAGCCGCAAAAGTCATTCAACCACAATTAAAAGTAATCATTTATATTTTGAATCGATTCAAATATTTATAGAAAAATATTCTCATTATTGTTTAAAACAGTTTTTTTTTCGTTAAACATCTTAATTCTATTAATTTAAAATGTTTGTTCAGTTATTTGAAATAGGATCCCATAAAAATGACATTATGAATATAGCACAGATTAAAAAAATTAAATGACAGTTTTTTATAAGCACATTGCGTTTAAAAATGAATAAAGTAAATAGCTTAATTCCAAGCTTTTATTTACATAACTTCAGTTTACTGACTAATTTATTTCACTGGGATGCCTATATTGACTAAATCAACTTTATATTGTTATGTGTTAGGAGATTCGTGGTGCGGATATATCTTAGTTAACTCTAACAACAGATTGACACATTAATTGACAGCTATTTAAAAAAAAATGACTTCGATATTATGAAGTATTATTGTACTAAGCACATTTAATATTATTGCTTTAATATAGAGGCGATAAAATAATATGCATTACAGAATAAAAAGGGATTTGCGTAAAATTATTTGAATAATGCTATATATAAAGTAACAGCATATGAACACTTTACATATGTATGAGTTAATTTGTACAATAGGTACATAGTATGTAGAAAAAATAGAGATTCCTTTATAGAGATGGTTCAGTGAAACGAGACCATTGCTAGTCCAAACATTACCATGGCGGGAAATGTTGACATATTGACAATTGTCACAGATTAAAATAAAATTTTATACCATAGAGAAGCATAGAACCATAAAGAAGTTAAGGACGAGATTTTATGTAAGCCGATGTGAACTTAGGAGTAAAAAACTATAAGAAAACAATATGATTAGGTATCATATAGAACTTTTAGCATTGAATCCTTGTCTTGTTGTATTGTTGCTATTTAAAAGAGTTACTTTTAGTATGCGTTTTTGCATACAACTGAACAATGGCCTGTTTCAGTGGCAGGTTACGTTAATCTTATATTAAAAGCAAATTACAATATTTACATCAGCCGTCAATAGATACATTGGAGTTATATCTAATATACACATCGATTATTTGTTCATAGTTTAAAAAACTTACAACTAGTAGTCTATGGAATGTTAATTGTCTATGATCTTCAGGAAGTCCTCCGGTGAGATGTGGATGCCATCGCTCGAGTCAGTCGCGTTGGGGACGGTATTCTTCAGTTCGCCGAAGGTGTATGTCGCTTTCTGCTTGCTCCGGGGCTTGTGCGGGTTGTGGGAGGCGGCCGGCAGCGAGGACTCGCAGTCGAGGCTGGCGCGCTTGTTCCAACAGAAGGCCTGCCGCGGCTCGGCGCCCGCGGACATCGGCATCGCCAGCTGCAGCCGCGACCTGCTCAGCTCGTTGTCGCTCAGCTGTCGCTTCAACTTATCCTTGCCGACGACCAGTTGGAACCCGCGGGGACCCTCCGGCTTCGCCTGGGCCAGCTCCGCCTCGCTCGACTGCCGTCTCATTTTGCCGTCGGTGGGCGTCACCCGCGCCTTGTCGACCAGACTGTTCTGCCGGGAGGACTTGCTCGGGCGCGACTTGGCGTCGCGTCGGCTGCTGCCGGAGGAGCTGGTGGTGTTGGTGTCGCAGGCGGTGTTGTCGCGGCGCAGCGTGTCTATGATGTTGTAGAAGTGGTCGAGATCGTCGGTGCTGGCGGTGCGGGCGCGCACGTTGCTGGCGCTGTGGCGGTGCGCGGCGGGGTGGGGACGGGGCTGGGCGCGCGGCAGATGTCCGTGGCTGGCTTGGCGCGCGATGGCGGCGGGGGGCTGGCGGCGCGGCATGCTGCAGCTGCGGGGCACGAAGCCGTCCTTGTCGGACATGAGCACGTTCTCGTACACGTGGCAGTTGGCGTCGCCGTCCTCCTGCGAGATCAGATTCTGTCTGCTCTCGGTGGTCTCCCGGTTTTGTCCGACGGAGTTGCTCTTCTTGTGTCCGCTGCGATGTTTCGCTTCCGGCAGCTTCTTGCCCAGCTTGCAGTCGCTGGCGCTGCGCGGGAGCAGGTTCTCGTATCCGTGCGCGACTGTATCTTGGCCCTGCGTCTTATCCGAGTTAGTACTGGTAGTCGTGTTATCTACAGTAGTCTTTGTCACACTGGTATGCTTGGGTTTGTTAGCGTTGGCTTTACCGAGGTCGGTCGAGCTGAGCTGCTGGATGAGATCGTGGCGTTTTCTGTCGACGTCGGGCTTCGACGATTTGTCCAAAACGACTTTAGCTTTGTCACTTTTACAAATCTTAACGCTGAATCTGAACGGTGGCTTGAACACGACCTGGAGTCGAGCCTTCTCGCCGGAGAGCAGATTGGTGGCGCTCTTGGAGGGCCTAGTTTTCCGAGCACCTTTCGCAACTTGTCGGCTCGTTCGTTCTGTGAGACCTAAGGGGATGGACTTGGACTTGGGTATGGCTGTGGGCTGCGGCGAGCTGAGCAGCCACTTTTGCACTTTGGACAAGGCCTCGGAGTCCTTGACGGGAGAGGCCGGATGTTTCTGCATCGAGCTGTAGTCTATCGTCGCGCTCTTCACCTTCGCCTTGCGTTTCTTCACTTTTCCTTTATGTTTGGTCAGCAGGATGTGTTTCGGAGACTTTCCGTCAGAGTTCGTGACGACTGCTGCACTTTCTTTTGTTACTTTATGACTTTCTTCTGGCTTCGATAGAGCGTTTGGTTTCTGAAAAAAATAAAAATGAATTCACTTAAAAAAAAACATTCCATAATTTGTAAAATTGAATGTGAAATTTCAATATCATGTTTAAAACTTCTCTTATCACAATATTTTTAATTTTATGGGTCATAAAATTTGTAAAATCTGGCTCACCCTCTTCTTGTTAGCGTTGTAGGAGGGCGATGCCTTGTCTCCCTGTTTGTGCTGGTGGTCCTTCTTTATCTTGTAAGCGCGAGTTCGTAGAGCTACTTTCTTCTTTAGAGGCAGTTTAGATCTGAAACGCAGGTAACATTTTATGTTATATAACTTTACCAAACCAAATTAGTGTAAAAAATTTATCGCGACATGAAAAGAAGCATTTTACTTATGGATACAGAAGTAGAAAGTTACCTAACAGCGGTGTGCACTATGAGGCCCTGGTCAGCGGCATCAGGCAGGCGGACAGTCTCTGTGGTCGAGGAGTGGATGATAGTGACAGACTTGAGCTTCTTAGCGTGACGGCCGAGGAAACGGGTACTTGCAAACTGAAACACAATATTTATGTATGAGAAATATTTAAAATGGAATTTATTTTTTAGCGATAATTACGGAAAACAGTAACTGGAATTAAAAATACATTGTTAAAATTCCGTACAAATCATCATCATCATCATATTCAACCTAAGCTTGTCCACTGCTGGACGTAGGCCTCCCCCATCGATTGCCACAATGCCCGGTCTTGTGCCGCCCGCATCCAGTGCACTCCCGCAACCTTGACCAGGTCATCGGTCCATCGTGCGGGAGGCCTACCTACGCTGCGTCGACCCGTCCGCGGCCGCCACTCTAGGACTTTTCGGCCCCATCGGTCGTCCGTTCTGCGGGCAATGTGGCCGGCCCATCGCCACTTAAGGTTTGCAATTCTTCGGGCAATGTCGGTTACTCTGGTTCTGCTGCGGATCGCATCATTTCTGACGCGATCTCGCAGAGAGACACCGAGCATTGCATTGCCGTACAAATATTTGCCATGTATTATGTTACAGAATTAATTAATATTTAAGTTTTTTTTTGTATGCTAAAGTATGTGATATCCAATTTCTAGCAATAATAAGAGCATTAAAACTGATCGTCTTCCAGTACATTGGTTTTAAGTCTACCATTCTCTTCAATATTCACTAGTTTAGCCGAATTTTTACTTTCAATTCACTAGTATGCTATAGCCATCTCTTTTATTAATATTGAAAAAAACAGAGACAACGATGTTGTACAAGAATGTCACTGATGCGATATGAAACTAGATGTTTAAAATGCATTTGATAATGTATAGCTATTATTCAAAACACTAATAGAAAATGTTTTACAGTGGGTTTCCGAGGCCAAAGTCTCTGTATAAAACATACTGTCATCCCTGTCTTTCATTTTTGACAAAACAGAGATAAAGGATTAAACAGAAATTTTGGTATTAGAAACCCACGGTAAGACATTAAAGAAAATTTAGCGTATTTATTTACAATCAGTATAATGTAGAAAATGTAAGAAATACGCGGATGAAACACTTTTAGCTCTCAAATAACATCGTCTGTGTACCTTATAATATAACGTACTAGGACGTTAACATTTAGGGTCAACGTCAAACTCAGTGTCGAGAATACGGCAGCATCGCTATACAGAACATACATTTTAATTTCACATACATTAAAAATCCCTCATTAATTTTTAACTTCTTCATTTACATTCAAACTTCACCTATACACACAAACACAACAAAACCTAAAAAAATGTTCAATTACAGAAATTTATATCATATTACAAATCCATCATTTTATTTTCAATATTAGCTATTTTCTAGTAGGATTAATATGAATCTCTCTTATACCAATTTCTTCTACCAGTTGGAAATACGTCAGAGATCTGGGTTCATTGGTCGTATCCGTTATCCCAGAGCATATTATAAATAACTAGCTGTCGCCCGCGACTCCGTCCGCGCGGAATTGAAAAATAACTATTGGTCGCAGCGTAATATTATATAAAGCACCTAAAGCCTTCTTTTATAAATGGACTATCAAAAAAAGAATTTTTCAAATCAGGCCAGTAGTTCTTGATATTAGTTGTGCGTGTTTAAACAAACAAACTCTTCCACTTTCTAATATTAGTATAGTATATGTGTTAGGTACCAGTAGTGCGATGACGGCGAGCAGTATGAGCAGCACGGCGTACCAGTGCCGCAGCACCCAGCGCCGGAAGCCCGCCAGGCTCTCGTCCGACAGCAGCAGCTTGCGCAGCGTCGCCAGCGGGCCCGACGGGTCCACCTCGCGACAGCGCTGGAATACGTCGCAGTATCTGCAACAAGAAACAACATACAGTTAGCAACAACAACAAAAAATCGAGATATCTAGAAGATAGTCACGCATTCAGGCGAAAGTGTCAATTTTATTTTGTCGGATAAAATTAACGAAAAGAAATCATATGCAAAGCAATGTAAGGAAATAATTGGAAAGTATGGTATGTAGTTAGTTACCCATTGTAATCGTTGCAGGGCGTGCCTGGCTTGGCGTACATGTCGGGCACGTCGTAGGGCGGCGTGTTCCAATGGAAGGAGGAGCGGCAGGGCCCGCCCGGCGCGCGGCAGCACAACTCGCACGCCGAGCGCGGGTCGTCTGCGCGCGCGCCGCACTGGCACGATTCCAGCCCGTACGCCAGGCAGATGGACCCAGTGCACTCCTGGACCATGAAAAATGTTGCACATCAGATATAGATACTTTTACGTACAACCAAATACTGTTGGAACACGTAATCTTCTTTAAAAATTCAGTTTACAATTAAAGTCAACTGCGCCAAATGTAAATTATGGGAGTTAAGAGTGTTTGTAGTATAGTTTTGTCTTCAAATTTCTAGCGCACGAGGTTACGGTAACAGCTCGTTTCTTTACAGTCATAAGAAAGTGTGTATACGTACTCCCATGAAGCAAACGAGTTCCTTGTCGCAGCGCGTGCGGTTCGGCTTGTGCCTGCTGGCGGGGCAGGCGGCGCGGCGGCCGTCGCAGTGCGCGGCGTCGCGACATCCGTTGTCCGACCGGCACTTGTCACCGAACTTCAGCGTGCATGATGCCGTGCAGCACGGACCCTAAAGTACATACACAACACCTTTCTCATGCAACTCATAAAACTCATATTAATTGCACCCTCTATATACCTCGTAGAGTAGACTTCATAGACATTTTACGTTTAGTTTTAATACCTCCTTTCTTTAGTGTGTGTATCTATTAGATATTGAACTTCAGTACAAATACCTGCAGCGGGAAGGGCAGATATGGTGCTACAGGTGCGGGGGGAAATCGTTAGTACCTGGCTGGGACTGCAGACGCTGTGCTCAGTGAGCGTGCAAGGTTTGTAATGTGGGCGCGCGGCCTGAGGGCGGCAACACACATCGGTGCACTCGGAGGCCCAGCCGCAGTCGCACTCCTCGCCCTCCTCCACCACGCCGTTGCCGCAGATCGCTGGCTGAGGCTCTGCACAAAACAAAACATACGTTAAGTTAATAAGACAACAGTGCCAACTAGCGAGATTACCTATTATGTAAAACATATAGCGTACGTATAGATTAAAATTACCTTACTTCGGAGCGAATATCTAACAGAAGACTGACGCCTTAAAAGCTATAATTTAGAATCCACATATGTATCGCTAAGACAAATTTTCCACCTAATTCCATTAAGAGCATAAAAATATGTTATGATCCAAGTAGGAATTAATATTTTACTTGTGGAAATTAACGTCCGCAGTTGTACAAATGTATCTAATTGGAAATTATACCTGTAAAGCATCCTTTGGGTGAGCGCGCCTTGTTGTTGAGCACGGGATCTATGGCGCGCAGTGAACACGGCGAGAACTTGTTGTTGTTCTTCCTGTCTCCACTGGTGGCGCGCGCGAACATTATGTAGTTGCCGTCCTCGCCGAATGGAGTACACATTTCTGGATCGTGCTGCAAAGGAACCACCAATAGCCCTATGCTTAAGGGTACGATCGTACGATCTCGTGGTGGTGGGATCCCATCCCGCCATACGACTATCGTGACCTTTATTCTAGCACAAGATTTGGGCTTATTTGAAATGGTTAGGTTAGTTTAGAAATATGCTTTAAAAAATCTGTTCACTATATTTTAAATAAAAAAATAATATTGACTGAAATAAAGTCTTTTATTACAAATAAAACTACGAAGTTAATAAATCGATTGATAAGAAAATTTCGCGGTAATTGTTGTGTCATTTACCGGTGATCCGAAATTGTGTCCGATCTCATGCGCAAGCGTGACGTGGGACACAGCGGGGGGCACGTGCTTGCCGTAGTTGAGCAGCGTCACTATGCCTGTGTTCAAAGACTTCATGCTGCCCCGGTAGTGCTGGTAACAAATTGCTTAAGTTAAGCGTAAGATAGAAGATTTCTAAGAAGAAGAAAACTAAACAGAAGACTGGAATCGAGAAGTAGGTCCTCGGAAATCCTGAAAAAATGA
The DNA here is from genome assembly GCF_000836235.2 of Papilio xuthus. Taxonomy (NCBI): domain Eukaryota; kingdom Metazoa; phylum Arthropoda; class Insecta; order Lepidoptera; family Papilionidae; genus Papilio; species Papilio xuthus. The sequence continues at coordinate 1,871,265 of NW_013530872.1, forward strand.
ACAAGGGTAATGTCATTAAAAACTATGTGCGAGGTATGATAAAACTTACGCCATTCTTTTCACACACGCCGCCCGCATTCTTGAGATCACCAGTCCACGCTAAACCCAGCGTACCCATCTCGAAGTCTCTGTACGTGAACATATATGCTAGGCAGAAGGCATCGTAGTCTTCCTCTAAAAATTGAACTCATTATTAATTTTAATTTTATAAATATAACTTGAAATTCTCATTACAGAAGAATAAATACCCGAGAACAGCTCCAAATATTTTTCAACACCATAATTATTCGGAAATCGATACGCGGGATCTTTTAAAGCATCTAAAGTGTGAACTTTTATTCTTTTTATCATAAACGTAATATTATCTGCTTTTCCATCTTGGTTGAAATCTAAAACAAATAAAAAATAACAGATGAAATATGTAATGCAAATGTCTCCGTTAAAATTATATGAGAGTGAACGTGGTAATAAAACGCACCTGTTACTTTATAAATGGCATTAACTTTCTGTACGTGTCGCGTCATCACTTCTATACACGCCTCCTCGGAGCCGTATCTTTGGTAGAACATATGATCAGCTTGCAGGTACACCAAGCATGTAGTCTTCCTAGGGTCTACGGTGGCCCTTTTATTTACATGTCTCCCATCGTCCGTCGCATTAGCTGTCAATACAGTAAACCCCATGGGTTCCTTTTTAACTATATCCTTACTGACCGTTACAACACCTGCTTTAGTTTTTATGACTTCAACGTGAGTCTTTGGTTTCGGTCTAGTTTCTTCCGAATCTAATCTCACTTTAGTGATGAGGTTACTTTTATCGATTTTCGTTTTAGGTTTCCTAGTACTAAACTTATCGAAAGGATCGCTGTTGCTCGTGTAAGGTACATCTAAATCTAATGGTAGATCTGGATTTTTCATCGGTTGATCGTCTTGCATTTCATCTTCGGGAAGCCATCGTTTCTTCCGTCGATGTATTTCTGTGGTGAGATCATCTGTGTTGTTGTGTATGTGAGAATCTTTGTTTGTATTGGAATGGTGTGTAAAATTGAATAATTCTGCGTGATGTCCGAGGGTTCGTTTGAGATGGAGGAGGTGTGATGCACAGGGCTGGCCCTCGGTCCGTGGTGGATGCTGCACGTCTGAGCGGCGGTAGATAACGCTATGCATCGCGGGGTGCTCGATGTTGTAACGAGACACGGGCTCCACATAATACTCCTCGCCGGTCGTCCATATCGTGCCGTCGAAGAGGCCCTCAGCGGTAATGACGCCGTATACGTGAGATGTGTCGTCATCTAACAAAGAAATAAAACGTTAAATTAGACTTTATTGTTGGTACTTAAGGATAAAATAAACCATACTTTTATTCAACACTAAAGACGCGTTTTATATCCCGTTTCAGGTCTTTATGAACAATTGTGTTTAAGCGATCGCTTTTGATACTTTAGTGGGAAAATTTAAAGTCAAGCAAGAAAGAGAGAGGATTTACAATAAATTTTGTTAGCTCAAAAAAAGGACATACATTATTTTTTTATTAGATTTAAATGAAATTCAAAGTCACAAATCTGTTCTAAAGCAAAAGCACCGCCAGTTCAAATAAATAAATGCGATGATTTATGCAAAGTAATTCCAGGTGCAAAGGGCCCCCGGGGACTTTGAATGAATTAAAATCACAACCTGCAGTCGCTGGAGGAATGAAAACCGCTCATAAATAAAGGTAATTACAAATTCCCTCAGCGACGCCTCCCCGTTTTGATTGATAAAAGGAAAAAAATCGCCTGAGTGTGAAACGAGCCCTCTCGTGGCCTCTTTGTAAGAAAAAAATCCAACGAAATGATTTTCATAAAGTTCAATATTACTCGGAATTCATCAGAGCGCCAGGTAACTACAACAAAAGCGTTCTCAAAGCGCTTTCTGAATTCAGATTTAAAACAAATGAGTCTGAGTAATGACTATGTGCTATTTGATGGCACCTCCTCAGATATTTTACTGGAGGCTACATACTTATTGAGTTTCGTGAACTGCATGAATAATCTTACGTATATCTTTGAATATTTTTATACTTTCGAAACATATAAAATACCTGATAAGTTACCGTGGATTTCTGAGATCCAAAATCTGAGTTAAAAACATAATAATATCTCTGTTTTGTCAAACATTTTGGTCTCAGAAACCAACGGCAACTTATGAGGTATTTTAATTATTCAAAAGTATGAATAAGTGGTATTTTCTTTATTGCATGTAAAATTTACACATTTATGATTACTCGCTAAAAAAACAACAACAAATGTAACAAAACAAATAAAGTAATATACTTAATATATTTTTGATATATAAACAGGGTTAAACACTCACGTTTATTCGTCACACCAGTGAGCTGAGGGCCGCGTCCGCGAAATAATACCAGTACCACTCATCCTGAAGAAGGGCCCCCGATGGGCTCGAAACTAGTCGGTGCCGCCACCGGACGAATATACGTGAGTTTTTAGCCGTGTTTATATATCAGTTTAGTACAATGTCTCACGAAAGTTTGAATAATTTTATATATTTTTGATTGTAATTTCAAGTATTTATAAATACTTAAAGGGACTACAACTTTTAGTCTGCGTTTTACTTTGAATTTCTTAGAAGTTCGAAGTCGCTTTTATTTTCATTGATAGTATAAAGTTATATTTACTATATTAGACTTCTCGGTCGAGTACACGTCGAGTGAGATTCGAGTACGTTCATTAAAACTGTCGCGGAGTCACTCACTCCATTAAACTTATAAAGTAATTTCATCAAAATTCAGTTTGCGCGTCGGCAGATGGGACGCACCTCGTAATTCCGTTTCATTACCTTAACTCATAGAATGTGGAAGTTTCTTCTTATGTTTAATTTATTGTTTCAACAGAGCGGGACATAATGCGACAAATTTTAGATGAAGGGGCGATATGATGCTAAGATTCGGGTATTATGTGATTAGTTTGTAATTACTCATTACATGAATTAACTAAAATGAATCATTTTTTATCAAAATGACGGACATCGAGTATAAATATAATGTACGTAATGTAATTTAAAAAGCAATATCAAATATTTTCCTTTACTTTTATCCACGATCTACATCTAACCTCAAATATATTGACCTCAACCAATCGTCTATCCCAAATAAATCGACGATTTAATTTGAAATAACTAAGGGCCAAGCGTTATCGGTCGGCAGCAGCCCTAAAAGTACGGCCAAGTCGGCCCTAATTGCCAAACTAATCTTATCCGATATTGCGTACGGATTATTTGAAGTTTTATTATGTGGTTGAAGCCAACTAATACTAATCATTATGTATTACAATTTAAGAATAAAAAAACAAAAGAATGGCGTTACGGAATTACTGAATTCATTGCTAGGATGCCTAAAGCATGTATGTGACATTAGTATAATATTTTCTATGAAAAATTACTTGAAAAAAAAAATAAGTTCTCCATCTAAAAATGTATAAATTTAATGTCTTATCTCCAAGAATTAGTTTTTTTTTAATTTTAATTGGCGGATTTTAGTTAAATTTTTCCAAAGATGCAACTTGTATAAATCTAACATACCTTCTAGCTTGCCGGAGTAGACCTGCGCTGTGTTATACTGTAGAGGCCCCGCTGAAGAATGGAACTGCACGTCCTCCGCGAACACAGAACTCGGGTCTGGCCGCAGAATCAATCGGAACTCTCTGACAAAGGAAAAACATAAGATTAAAAAATAAAGTGAAAGGACAAGATACATCAAGTACAGACAAAAAAGACAACATCTATATATCGTGAAAATATTTAACAGCGTATTCGTTACAGTTCATAAATTTTAAATGAGCCATAAAGATTTATAAGAACTCTGCGACAGATTGCGTGGGAGTCAACTTTAATAATTTGATATCCATATATGACGTAGAAGAAATCTATTTTCTTTGTAACTTCGAAGGGTAGGTAGCCTTATACGTAGAATTATGGATTCGCTTTCTGGATGGCTGGTTTACTGTTGAAGTAAATGATTCGTGACGATCGAGAAACGTAGATCAAGTTTTTATACAAAGGTAAGTAGATTTAGGATGCGGTATACAATTTCGGCTTATCAAGTTTTCCCAAATATGTTTAGTTATATTCTTGAATTTATTCGCTGTATCTTTTGTAATTACTTTAGGCACAAACGTATAAAAAAGTAAACTGTTAAATACCTGTGTGACTTTGCCATTTAAGACATAGGTTAGCTACTTTTACATTACTCTCTGATATAAACTAATCTATGCATATTTGTATGCTTTGCTTTATTATTGTCATTATGTGGTATTAATTTTTTCACCTAACATTATGTTACCATATCAAATGTACAGGAATTAAAAAAGGTTCATCAAATAGGTTATGTCGAGTTAGAATATGTTATCCGGCCGCCATGTAGCAGGAGTGGCGTTCTGAGACGGTACTAAATTATCAGAACTATTAATCCTGTAATAGCCGATTGCTTCTGGCACAGATGGGCCTTGTAGACATCCTAATAAATCTTCTATTAAGTACCATTTACAGAATAATACCCGTGTTCTATAGTAATCTAAAAGCATATGCTATTTAATTTAGTCGCATAATTTATTATTTCTTCCAATTTTTTAAAAAGGTTGCACTGTGGATTACAATGACTCTGATGACGTCATAGCGATGTCCTTGAAAATATAAAAAGTTCATATAGGATACTGTGTTACTAAACTTTAATTTACAAATGCTCCTACATCTATTATCCCGGTCACGCCTTAAATAAGTCGTAGCGATCGACATGATAATGACTTAAGTCCCCAGAGTGGCGTTTTGAGCACGGCACCACTTTTGGGCAGTTAGTCACGTGTAAAGGCTCCACGGTAGAGCCTGATTTACTGCCGCCGAGGATACCGACACCTCGGTAAATCATAATTAACTACTGCCGGAAGCTACCACACTTATATCAACTAATTTTCATCCAATACAAAAGTAGTTCATCGCAAATGAATAGTTGATATTATGTACTAAAGAGGTGCAAAAGAAAATTCTATAGCGGACATAACACAAAAGTGTTCTATGCAGAATATGTTTTCCTCTTCCATATCGATCTATCAGTAGTCCTTAACTTTATATGAATGAAAAAAATAATATTTAATTTATAAAATAAACTCAAACATAAAGAGGTATTTCAACACGAGCATAAAGAAGGTTCCATTCCAAGTAAATAAAAGCTTTCATATCGATTTCTAAAGGTGAAAATTTCCAGAAAGACTATTCGAAAGAATTTAGGTAGCGTTCGTAAAGATTTCTCTTGACATTGGCAAACTTTTTGATCTGGCTTCATTTGTTCTTTGTCCTTTCTTCTAATGGCCACAGTTGAGTGTACGTGTTCCACAGCGCTGCATTTTTCAACAGTAACAAGCTTTCAAACTAACTCTATTGTATTAAGTTCGTAGTTTTAGCTTTTATTCGTAGCCGATTGTTCTAGAAACTTCTGGCTAACTAACGGTCTTAGCAGTGAACTGTAGTCTTAATTGAAAATGGTATTAGACTTGCATTAGGTTACTTCTACTCTACGGTTTAATTGTTGTAGCTTTTAACTTACTAAAAATAAAAAATAAATCTTATTTTTTTTTTGAGGTTATGTTTCAAATATCACGAATAGACATCCCTTACCAATTTAAATCCTATTTACTTTAATAGGGATCGATCTATGCACTGCTCTAATGTAAGTAAACCACTAGGGTAGTTATGTTACATTAAAAGTATTTTACGTAAATATGCATGTTTTGTATACAAGAATTTGCGCAGTGGAAACTCACAACTAATACGCACTTTAAAATTTGTGTCTGTCTTTTAAATACACTTAAATTTTCCAAGCCCAAACAAATACGCTAAATCAAAGCCTGTCAGTATGAATGAGAAAGTTTTATTAGGCAGTCAGGCAGTCGGGTAGTCGGATAGGGGGCAACCATTACGCCATCCTCCTACATTTCGTAGGCGGATCAAACTGAAAAGTCTATAAGAATCGTTCTTCGGACGCAATTTCCCAAAGTCATTATTCATTTCAGACGTAGACATGCTCAATTTCGTCCTCGGAAAATCTTATAAAAACGTTCCTAATATTAGATGTTACGTTTTTAAGACAATATGACTTTATTGGAAGTCGCAAAAGACTTAGTTCAACTTTTTTTTTGTTTCAATATAGGTATATCGATATTCATTAGGAGAGCAAACGATTTTTTAATAACATAGTTCTTTTCCTTTTTATTTTCGCATGGACTTTTCTAAATATTTGTACTAAGCAATCTATACTTTAAAAAAACTGGATCACAACCTTTGCTGATTAATTGAATTTCCTGTAAATAACCTTATTAATATTCAACATAACGTATTTTAAGTTTCAATGCTAACTAATAACCATTTCACTCGGTTTGCGCTTGTGGTGGTAAAATATGAAACAGCGCAGATCGCGACACAAAACGTGTAGGCTTTAATTAAATAAGCCGTAGCGTCATGTAGCTCCGTGTAGCACGCGCCTTTCGTATTAGACGGCGAACGTGTGCGATATAAACGTAGATTTCTACTGTTGCCACACTATATAAGAATATGAGGTTATCTCATTTTTCATAGAGAACGAAAGAGACGATATGGTTTTATACGAATTGTTACTTTCTGTAAAGTCACGATTATGTACGAAAATATCTTACTATTATTATTAATGCGAATGTTTAGATGGATGGATGTATGGTGGAAATTTGGCGTAGGTATAGAATAAAGCCTCGAAGAATATATACGATGCTAAGTTGGTTTTTTTTATAAGGTCTGGGGACGTAATTCGTTATACTCGTAATGTTATACCAACTACATAATAAAGAATTTGCGGGAAAGATGTAATATTAAAATATACGAAAACAACTACAGTTTATTTCAATTTAAAAGTAAGCGTGGTTTTCATTGTTGCAAAGTTTTGATATTCATTGCCTGGCCAGCGGACGCCGGCATCTTGTTTTCCTCGAGATAAAGTTAAATTGTAACGTCAAAAGGTGAAAAGTTGCGAAGTAATTCATTCCACGCTTACGAAATTGTAAAGTGAACTGTTTAGGGGTTGTTTTTCCAGACGACTATTGTTATCAAAGTTTAAAGCAGAAATAGTAAATTATACATTTTAACGTAGCTCTGCCAATTTTTTTATTGAGTTTATTGTATACTAGCTGTTACCCGCGACTCCATCTCGTGTAATCAAAAACAAATTAATTATTAATTAGTAGCCTATGTGTTCTTCCAGGCTATGTTCTACATCTATGCCAAATTTCAATGAGATCCATACCGCCGTTCTAGAGATACCTTCAACCAAATATCCATCCATCCAAACATTTGCATTTAGAATATAAGCAAGATTTATATTCAACATTTAAATAAAGTTTTATTTTAATTGAAATGATGCTGATAACGATATTCTTTCAAAACATATTTTCGTTTGTTCTCTTTAAATAATAACGATGTGAGTTGTCGACTTTCAAAAGATTCGAGATACTGACGAGTTAAGAAGTATAAGTTGAGAACAAAGTCGAAAGTCTGCAGTCACTTGTTTTCTTTGAGAATTGTACAAATATACCGATTTCAAAGTAAAGTGATCAAAAACTTATAAATTTGTCTATATTTCTTTCTTTTAAGCACTTGCAAAATATTCAAGATTATTATTGATATGTCATATATTAACATAAAAACTTTGTATTGATTTTAACAAAATCTAGCAAAAGATTCCTTGGCCAACATAATTTTTATAACGGTATCCAAAATCCGTCTGCACAGAGATTTATTAGGAATTGATTATATTTTATAATAGTTGTATTATATTATATTTTATAGCAAAACACAAGTTATTATAAAATAGTTTAACAAATAAAAGTCAAGCTGAAAGTGTTCCAGCAGAATATCACATGAGTGGAGACCATTTTTAAAGTGTCAAATGCGGTGTTGATTAATGCCGGTAGATGGCAGCAGGCGCGAGGCATACGGAGACATCGCCCACCCATCATCACTCATACTCAATGTCTTGTCATTTATTAATGCTGAGGTTTTTTAAAGTAGCGGGTAAAAGGTTAACTTTTTAAATTCAAATACTTGATTAGATTTACATGATGGTAAACTTCGTTGGTTTGATGCGGTACTATTTTGTTAGGATAATTTTAATTTTTGGTAAATTTATAAGTAATAAAAACTTAATAAGTATCCTATGTGTTCTTCCATACTAAATTTTACATCTTTAATTTTTCATCAAGATTTGCTGAGAAGTTCAGGAGATAACTTCTAACGAACATCCATCCATCTCAAGTTTCGCATTTATAATATTAGTAAGATTGAATATTATAGACAGTTTAATAATTGGACCACTAAATATACACTGTGTACAAAAGCATCGTGTGTAACCAACATGCATAATTACAACAGTTGCAATAAAACCTCATTGAATGAATAATGTAAACAAATTCAGGAATGTTAAACAATCAACATAACGAAACTGTTATAACAGCTGTTTAATTTTAGGCGTATTTTATTCATTATTCAGCTGCACTTAATGTGGGAGTGTGCTTATGACCTAACTAATAATATACAAAAAATGATAATATAATAATATAAAATAGCTTTCCTACGGTAAATAATAGATAGTAGAAAATAAAAACAGAAAAATATTAAATATGAAAAATGTCATTTGAGATCTGGTCTTAAGTCTGACCTACTTGAAATAAGAGGGCAGGTGAAGACGATTGAAAACCAGCGACAGTTCAACGAAAGCCTGAAGCGAACCGAGCGGGGATTATCTACGTCTTTTACACGTTAAATATAAAATTGGCTACATTTCCCGTGACATGAAGAATAGAGCTAAAATATATTTCGATAGATTTATGAAATTGGAACCAAACTAGGCGAAAAAAAAAAACAAAATTTAGAAAATATGGTGTAAAAAACTAAAAATCTTTAAAATTACAAACAAGAGAATTGCATACTAATTTTAACAAGTAAAAAATTAACCCTTAAATATTTATAAGAAAATCATTAAAAAATATATAGAAATGATTTTAATTGCATTTTCAAAGCAAAATAAATAATTCATTAGCCGACAATCGGATTTTTGAGCTGTTTCCGAGTAGCGTAATGACTGTAATTTATTTAACAGTTCCTGCGGGAAAACTATCGCTCGCTATTGGAATAAAAACGGTTAAATTTGCTCCAGCAAATAGCGGTCGCAATGTAAACACGACCAGCGCCTGTACAAAGCCGCTTCCAGGAACGAAATGTTTTAACATATTAGCACGAAGGTATGTTTGATTTATAAAAAAAAACATTTAAAGATATTTCTGTTATCCATAATATTCTAAATACTAGACACAAGTATAAAAGAATTAAAAGAAATGTATTTGAAAATAAATCCCAGCTCGATACCTTTACGCGTTTTTGAGTAAAAGGGTCTTGACACACAGACGGTACGACAACAAAGTGATCCTATAAGGGTTCCGTTTTTTTCCAATGAACTAAACTAAAGACTAAAATAAGTAACGTTGGATCGTAAGACAAATTTCTACACCTATTTTGCCGACCTCTATATAGAGTGCAAATTTCTCTATAAGCGCAGGGATATGGTAGTCAAAATCTTTACTATGTAAATATTTAATATAACTTATGCATACAGCAATCGTTGCGTTTATTGTTTAATCGGTCCGCATAATTTATAATATTAAAATCAACACGAACAATGCAGATGACCTGATAAATTATTCGCAAGTTGATTGTCGTGTCGAATAATTTAAATGATTAATTGCTTGATGAGTTAAATAGTTAAATGCATATATAATAGTATAGTTCAATTGTTACGTTCATATATTTTAAGTTTGATAGGAGATATATAAGTATTAATACATTTTTGAACACAATATTGATGAGAATGCTCAGGGGTTAAGCACTTGACTTGCAATCTGCAGATCCTGGGTTCGAATCCCACCATGTACCAATGTGTCTTTCGATTTCCGATTTGCATATGTATATTTATCCGACGTTCTTACGGTGAAGGAAAGCATCGTGATGCACCCTGCACATACCTGAGAAGAAATTCAAAGACATGTGTGAAGTCAACCAACTCGCACTGGGCCAGCATGGTTGATGGCCTAGTCACATGCAACTTATTGTAGGCTTTTTTTTATTTATTACATTTCTGAATAAAATATTGATTAGAATAAAGTTCCATCTCTCTGCCTATCCAATTATGTTTTCACGTAATATAGCCAAAGCAAGCTACATAAGACGTTTACAGATCATTAGACCGTACATCTGACATAGATACAGTTCATTGTATCCTACAGCCAACGGAATAGTTTCTATTGGGATCTACACAAGCTTGAATCACAGTGGTTCAATCAGGTTCAATCAAGCCAAATTAACTCGACCTATAGACATTTGACGGATGATAGATAACAATTTTACTAACCACTGTTACTAAGTGATAAATTGCACTGCAATTGCCAGCTTCCTTTAAGGTACAATTGACCTGTTTGTTTGTTCGTAGACAAATTGCTACGAAACTCTACGAGCTACGCAAGCCTATGAATATAATAGAAAATTTAATAGACGTCGGAATTATAATTTCGAGTAAGCGATATTTACTACGCAAGGATACTTGTTTGAAAGATTTAGGCCTTGTGTACGAACAGCCTAAGACATTTTATCATTGCATTAGTTTGAGCTTTAAAAGCTTCAAACTATGACCTTTAGCCTCTTTTGATCCTTTTATATATCTATTTTAGTCCCTTTATATATTTTCGATAGGTCAGGATCGATGACGGCAACTTTCTTAAAATTTCATTTTATGTGGCTCTATTCAATAGCTAAAGAACTCACAGCTTAGGTCATATTTATAACTTTGTCGCAAATAAAATATTAAAAAGTTATTTAAATCTTTTTAGGTTAAATATAACAATAAATTATGTTTATAGTTTGGTTTCTTAATTAGGTTTTTAGGTAAGGTTAAGTTGAACTTTTTATTTGTAATCACTAACCATTACTTATCGCAAAAAGTTTTAGTTTCATTAATAAACGTATAGGGGGCGTGTGCGTGAGTTGCTACCGTTATTGTATAAAAGTCGTGAAACATCGGTCAGGGGGTCCGTTCGGGACATTTTAATTAAGCCAATGGTGGTGGGGAGGTTTGTTGACCCCCACCCTTTCTACCCATGCCTCTTACAAATGGATTAGTCTGGGATACGTTCGATTTACTCAGCCGCAAATCGCCCCGTAGTCTGATAGGAAAAGTTGGGTTTTAACGTCCGATAAATTCGTTGGGGGCAAAACAATTGCGAGTCGACATGAAGGAAATTAAATGAAATTGAGGTGTTTTAAGATAGACATGTGCATCTAAACATCCAGTTTATTATTTCATATTCATTTTGGCGCTGGTTTTTAACCGATTATTGTAACTTAAAGTTTCAATGGTTAATTTTGTTTAAAATACAAATATGTTGAATTGTTGTATGTTATTTTAAAGCTAAGGAGACGACAATTTTATGCAAAAGTGAATCGAATGAGGTGAATATTTAATGGATAAAAGTGAATGAATTTAAAAGATTAACAAATCGACTACCAATATAACTTTCGTTGGTTTCGGAGGCTAAAATCAAAGTTTTAAACATGTTATTATGTTTGTTTTGTCAAAGATAAGGTTGGTGTCATGTTATATACAGAGATTTTGGTCTCAGAATTCCACATTTAATTACCTTATTTGACTTACTAATTTAAAGCTAATTGTTATACATAGCGCACGAATACATTCTCATTGTAATTCCGTATGTTAAATGATGTTTATGGAGGCTGTATATGTTAGTTCACACAAATCTACCTTAGCATTAAGCCACACAATGCCCCAACTATTCAATTACGGTCTTAATTGGATACGATGAAGCGGTAATTTTGATACACATTCATCAATTATTAATTAAAGAGGCACATAATGGGGCTTGTATACGCTTATAAAACGTGACTATTATTTGATAACAATATATTTGAGGCAGGAGAAATAATATAAGGCGGCAGTACTTATTACCTTGACTATTTGACTGGAAATCTAACAAACAGTAAATAGCCTATCACCTTAACAACTTAATAAACGTCCCTACTGAGGGGCTCGGAGTCTACCCTAAGTTAGGAATGACTTAGTCAACCAAGCTGGCCCATTGCGGGTTAGTGGACTTCACACATGTCTTTGAATTTCTTCGCAGATATGTGCATGTTGCATGATTATGTTTTCTTTCACCGTAAAACATCGGATTTAGTTAGTCAAAAATTTCTATCGAGTAAAAAATTTATTGTTTTGTTGAGAAGAAATTAATCTCTTTGTAGTAAGTGAAGGATGGTTCGATAAAGAATTGTGGTTTCATCCATTAGAGTAAAAAGTTTTATACAAACAGTAGTGGTTAAAGTTAATTAATTCCCGGGTTAGTGCAGTGCGGTGCGGTTCAATGAATCGATTGTCTAAGTATCGAACGCGAGCGAACGTGACGAGCAAGTAAAACATACGATACGGTTTAAGAGAATCGGAAACAAACACGTATTGCTAGAATAATAAAACCAATTAAAAAAAGCAATTTTAGGAATTACGTAACAAAAAAAAATGATGGCAATACCAACAAGCTATTAGGGTTGGCACTAACGCATGTAAATATGGCATTCGTAAAATAATCTATTTTCAGAGTTCTATTGCCAGATATTCGCATTTTTTAGTTTGTTTGGAAACCAATTCCATATCTTGCCTATATATTTCGGTTTTAGCTGTCTCTCTTACTTCCCTTTAAGTTTGATTTATACGACGGTTGTTTGTGTACATGAAATTTTCTCTTTTTGTAAGTGTATGTAATGAAGCATACCTGTTATGAGCTGTGAATGAGATTCGTAGCGGCTGCGGAGCGGACGGTACGGTCGCTTGCGGGCGGTGGGGCGGCGGGTCGGGCGGGGGCTGCGGGGGCAGCGAGCGCCGGCGGCGTGCGCCATCTAACGGAGAGTACTGCGCCGGCTGCCAGTGCCGCACGAACGGAGTCAGCGACACCCCTGCACACAAACATATGACCTCAAACACCATATAACCATCGCTGATCTAATGGTCAGCCAAGAATAAATCACTCGAATTCATGTCCAAATCTATTTAGAGGGGGAAATTCCAAATAATTTCCTACAAATTTTGTTACTTCGTGGCAACAAGTCTTTGTACTACCTACCAAAACATATGTACAAAGACATTTAGTTGACTCTCTCTTTTACAATATTCCATCTAATCCAAATTTTATCTTTAAGTTTATTAATAACAATGATGAACTACGTAATATAAATAAATTTCCTTCAAAGCTTGTTAATTTTAGTTGAAGATTGTGTTATCGTATATTTGTTGCGTACTATATAATATCATCTTTTAATTACTATTCGTAGATTAAGTTTACGTAACACATGAAATCATAAATAGTTTAAAACGAAATCCTAATAAACTAATAACAGATCAAACACTAAATAAACATGTTATGGTTTTCAAAAAGGATAAGAGGGATGAATAAATAAGTTTATTTCAAAAGGTTAAAGTCTGATTAATGCAGTCCGAAAATGTTTATAAAACATTAATGAAACATTTTAAATCGTCAAGAAAAAAATAAATTGTGGTCCAAGTAAAAGTAGTTTTTTGCATTTCCAGTTGAGGACATTCTCACAAACACATGTTGCAGAGTTTGACAGAGACACGGACGTGCCCTGTCTTTTGCTCTATCGAGAAACATTTTCCGTGCGAAAATACAATGAAAGATATATATTCGTATTGCATTTAGGCGACGACTTTCCTTTACTAGTTTTTTTTTTAAATATTAGATAGAAAATGAAATGTACCACAATTTAATTTTAATCAGTAAATATTAATAATAATATTTTGAATTTAAAAACGTCAAAAAGAATCGATGAATCTTAAATAAAATCAGCATTTTCCATCAAAACTAAGATAGTCACAATTTATATAGCTAAAATACTAATAAAAATACTATTAATCATTTTTTTAGCAATATTAAAACTTTTTCTCTTAATAATCGGATTTAAAAGCTTAATAATAATAACCAGCCAGTATTTTAAGAACGCAATAATATCACCATCAGTATTTGCAATATAAGTAACCAAAAACTATGTCACATCGAAGTAAACTTATTTCAATGTGCACATAAACTAATCTCCAAGTTGTTGGTGCGGAGATAGTGACATGCATTTTGCACGGAGCTTGAATCACCATCTACAACTTGCCCGACCATGTACAAGTTGCCCGACTCGGTGTCTAACTTTGTTTGCGTGTTCATAAGATGATACCTCTGTTTCCCAACTTTGTATAACGCATCGAAAATAGGATCATGTATACGTTAAAACTTTATAACTATGAACTTTGCAGCTTCCCGATCCGTGAAATGATTTTCTTCTGCATTTATGACGTGACTTGAACTATTTAACAACTGAACGTATATTAAACGAAATCATTAAATATAGTCTTTATTCGAATTTAAAATTTCGTGTACATGTAGCTAAATTCAGACCTGTTTATCAATACCCAATTTCCTTTACAACAGAATCATTACAACACATGTTACTGATACTAACGTCGCATTTAACGAGGTTATTTTTTTAATTCGTCCAAATAGCGAATTGTTCACTGCCTATAGATATCTGCAATTGTAGCTTCGTTGCCTATCTTTGATCGATGGCAGGGGACATCCCCTCCCCCGTCAAATCCACATCCTTTTCCTACCCTATACTAATAAGAGAACAGGACTAATGAGAAACGCAGAACAACTTCACGCATGTCTTCTGAGTGGTCGTAAAATGCCTTTTCTACTGTTATTCGAATCGTACTAAACATGTATAAAAATCAATGTTTCATAAACAGTAATTTACGTATAATTAATTCTACATATTGTTCAAACTTTTGGGTTCGCAAAATAAAACATTTGAACGTTAAAACACATATAATTGTTTGTATCATATACTTAATTCGCAAGCGGCGTGTTACACGAATGCTCGATTAACCGTATTAAACGAATTATCATTGTTATCCATTCATTACGCCGCTTTTACCGACCAAATGAAACGGAATAATAATAGACATTGGTTTTATTGTGGCCTCTAAGCCCTCATTACAAAGTTTTCACTGAGCATTACATTGTGCTCATAGAAATTAATTGGATTTGTACACCGTAACAATAAACAATTCAATAACAATACAATTAATTATTTTAATCAATAGAATAATTTCTGTTGAAAAAGCAAAATAGGAACATTTAGTGTTTTCCGTAAGAACAATGTTTCTTGTTTTTAAATTAGCTGTAACTGTCTTTAACCTTTTCAATTTTAATATCATCATCATCAGCTCACTATACGTCCCCACCGAGGGGTTAGGAGCCTACCCTAAGTTAAGGGTGATCAGGCCATAGTCAACCACGCTGGCCAAGTGCGGGTTGGTTGACTTCACACATATGTATCTTTGAATTTCTTCTCAGATATGTGCAGGTTGCATCACGATGTTTTCCTTCACCGTAAGAACGTCGGATAAATGTACATATGTAAATTGGAAATTGAAAAACACATTGGTACATGGCGGGATTCAAACCCAGGACCTGCAGATTGCAAGTCAAGTGCTTGACCCCTGAGCCATCAACGCTCTTTAATATAGTTTTAATATAGTTATTATATAAATAGAGTAGACTTATAATTCCATATTTATAATAATTAATTAAAAGCCTTGGATTGAAAATTCTTTTACAGCATGCTTCTAACAATGTTGTTGGTTACCTCTTTAGTGTTCATAAAGTTACAGTAGTTGAATATAAATTACATCGCATTTTATCTATATATTGTGTAATATGAACACACATCATAAGATAAAATATCTATAAACTCTTAGCTCTCCGAACCATAAGATTCTTAGCTCAAATTGCAATTTATAATCCCGAAGGCGAATATGAGGCTCACGTTGCATCTAATTGGAAAATCCGGTGGCTATATATCGCAGACGCGAGCCCGGGAGACCTCAAGGATTTATACGTTCGGGAAAACTCAAGTTTGTCTGGATTAGACCCGGTTACACTTACTAATATGACACCGAATCTAGTCACTAACAGAAATGTCCGTCGAATTAAATTATAAAGTCTACTGATAAATATTCAGGATACTACGCGATAAATATTTCGTACCTATACATATATATTTTATTATAGTACTTTTTTATTGTGGATAAAATTATCTTACTAATTACAAATGCTTGTATAGGATGGACGGATGTTTGTTGGGAGGTAACTTCAGAACTGCTGCATACATCACGCTAGAAATTTGGCATACATGTAGAACATAGTTTGAAAGAAATCATAGTTTACTAATTAAGTTTTTTTCTAAATCTACGCGTCGCGGGCTACACCTAGTAATTTATAACTTTCACAATTACTGAATTTGCCTTTTTCTTAGTTTCTAATTAATATCAATGAGTTTATAATTTTGCAGCATATAATTTTAACCATAATCATTTCACGTGAATAAATCTACCACAAACCATGTCAAAGATCCATTCATTTCGAGTCGTAATAATTATAGCCGATTTTAGCGGACGGCGCAGAAAAATTGCAATACTGAGACTTTGAGACTTCGAGGTTGTTTTACCACAAAAGCTCTAATAGAAACAGCGGTTTTGTAGACTTATTGCCATCGTTATTTTACAAGTAAAAGGACTCCGAAACAATCAAGATAGAATTAAATCCAGTCAGCGTAATGGTATGTATTAGAGACGGTTGTCTTTCATCTTTTACGTCATGATTTACCATTATATCAATTATTTTTTCGTTTTAAAAGTGTCAAATTAATAACATTTGAATGTTTGTTATTACTAATCTCCAGAATAGCTAAACGGGTTTTGGATGAAATACTGCATAGATGTAGAACATAGCAAAGCTACGAAATACGATGTGAAAAGAACACTAAATTATTGTAAGTACTATATATTTTTCTATCACTGAGTTATAAAAAACCAAAATTAAAAAAAAAACCACTTTATATATAAACTTGATTAAAGACAAGCTTTAGAATGTTTGATTATAGTTTGAACAAACTCCTTAATCACTTTAGTGCAGCAGATTCATTAGCTTGAATGGTATATTAAGACGTCTCTGATTGAATCTATGCGTTAGACAGGCGACTGAGCTGAGAATTTAACTTTGAGATTGTACGTTTAAGGTCCTTCGTATACAAGACAACGTAAATCTTTGAAACTAGGCGATTTTTGTTGTTAATTACCGACGCAATACATTGTTATAGATGTTCCTACGTACTATTTGCAACAATATTGATAAATTGCATTTGTTCCCCAATCAATAGAAAATTCCCAATTGTATATAATCAGCTAACCATAGAAATATATTGACACGGTCGAAACTCGAAGTGAATTCAAAGTATATGATTTTTCGCGCCATTTGTCGATGGACGTGCGCGGCGTCAGCTTTCGGCAACGTGATCTCAAAAGATGGCAACAGAATAATCCCTCTATTGTAAACTCTAACTTAATGGTATAGAGTTGAAATTTCTTTGAAATATTATTACCAGGTAGGTTAAAAATATTTTTCGGGCACATCCAGTAATGCATGTTGATTGTTATGTCAGCTTGTGTGGGACATAAATATAAGAAAATTTTATTGAAAACAGAAAAACCAAGCACTTTTAAAACAAATACGAAATTAATCTGAGATGAGGAATTGAAGTTTCATTTGCAATGTGTAAACAAAAAAAAAACAAACAACAAAAAAGATTACATGCAATTGTTATCGAAGCATTAAAAAAAAAGTTAAATTGAATTTATGGCGAAACATTTTCCACCCGCCATGTTTCATTTAAGTAATTTGAATATGGAAGTGAACAGTAAAATCATCGCCATTGTCCGATTCGAAATAAAATTTCCATTCGTTGATGTGTGAAACATGATTATCGATTTTTTTTAGTTTGTTTTTACACACTAAAGTTTGCATCCAGAACTAAATCATTGTATTGTTACATAAAATGCTTTATTACGGTAAATAATCTTACGTATATTATAAATGCAAAAGTTTGTATAGATGTTTGTTACAAGGTATTTCCGGAACAGCTCAATGGATCTTAAAGAAATTTGGCACAGATGTAAAACATAATCTTGAAGAACACATAGGCTAATAAGTTTTTTTATTCAGCGCGGACGGAGTTGCCGGCAAAAACTAATACGACATATAAAAAGGAATTAAAAAATCAATAGGTTTGTTATGTAATATTATTGCAAAAGTAACTTACGTAGAGGCCATAAAACCATAAACCACAACAACCTCATAATGCCTTAAACAATCTCGGTTTTCGTGCATGAAATGTTTCACTGTATTTTTATCAAGAATAACTGGCAATTCACAAATTACTTGCAGTTTACTGCGACTTCGTTCGTTCAACTTCGTTCGACTAACAAATATACCCTATCACCCGGGGATAGTGTAGCTTTAATTGAATCGAATCAAAACAAACAAACAAATCTTTCATACTTATAATATTAGTATAGATGTAGTATAATAAAAAAAATATATTTTAGACATGCAGGTGTATTTAGCAGAAGAATAGCGTCGACTGTGTGTCCAGCTGTGTCAATACTGTAGTGTGGTTTGTTAAAATAAACTCAGAGTAATGTATTTCAGTTACACGCTCTGTTGACTCGCCTTGATAAACAGTCTGCACTGTGCACTGCTAAGGAATACGTACAGACACAAAGACAAGTTAAAATAACATTAATATTTCAGAATTTAATGCATAACTTTTCCGGAGAAATAATGTACACAACCAAGTAAGTAATGAAATTGAACGGTAAATGCTACAAAGTTGAAGACTGAAGAGAGTATGGATTGTGCAAAAATTAGATGTATGGAAAAGAATACTGCGCCAACTATCTATAATATGATTTTTGAGCACGTCTGTACAATCACATCGAATCCGTGGTCAGCTAAGCTCGTTAAGAATGAGTACACTTTCATAGATTAATACAAGAATTTAGTCTTAATGCGTTTTCTTCGTGAGTGTAGAAAGTCGGATATATCACTTTTTAATGTGAAACGTAAATGCTTATCTACGTGTACAAGATGAAAGAAGGCATCTTAATTATTATTTATTTTTACTATTGGGTATGCGTGAAGTCAATGAACTGTATACAGTTAAAACAATCATTACTTATTTAGGCAAGATTTGAACCGTACAGCAAAAGTTGTGCCTACACATGTTTTATCTAGTGCGTACCATCCCTTGATCATATAGCCACTTACGATTTTTAGACATTATTAATTAGAATCCTTTGGCGCGAATGACGTGCTTTCGTTACAAAGTCCAGTGTCAGAATGAATAGTGAGGGGACATAAACGTCGACATTTTAGAAAGGCTAGTGTTGAGTCAATACACTGGCACATTTTCGGATTTTCTTCCTCTTCCTTTCTAGTGGATTTGTGGTCAAGCACTAGTTTATTTAAATCATTATTCAATTTATATAAATTTATTATAAAAAAAAATCTGCACAATTCGATTGTCCAGATAAAATTATGCAGTTGTACATATGAAATGTAGAGCATGTAATAAAATGTCCAAGTGTATAGGGATTATGACACTATATCATAAGTTATTACAAAAAAGTAATTATGAAATGCATTATGACACTGTATTATGTAGACTGTGACACGGCAAAGCGCTCCAAGCAACATCGTACCATTGCAGATGGCCGCCGCATTAATTAAATATGCACACGTTGTATTCGAACGGAAGTGCAAACAGAATGCATTCATATTATAACATTTTAATTATGTAAAAGCTACTTATAGCAAACACAATATTAACAGTAAACTGCAACTTAAATATTATATGAAGAATAATTAAGTTTAAAATTTTGTGATACAATAATCGTGAATTTCAAAAGTCGTAGCCGATGTATTGAATACTATTATTATCATTGTTAAATGCCAATAGAATTAAAAGGATGACAAAATTGTTTTACACAAGCAACAAAACAGTGGAAACTTACCTTAAGACAGTTTTCAAATACATTGTTTTGTTTTTATGATGCAGAAAAATTTTGTTGTATTTTTCAATTGTTTCTGAATGTAATAACGATTGTTTAAAGGGTGAAGCGCACGTGTAAAGACATGAACACATGCAGGACAGTATGAAAATATCGCAGCAACTGATAGCAATGAAAGTTCTTTAATTATTTAGCGAACTTTGCAAAGGGCATTGTATAGCACTTTGATAAATCGTAGTCTACGAACAAATTAATTAAAACAAAATTATATAGTCGCTAAGCTTTTTAATTCACGATTTGATATGTAAATAATTTTCTAATCGTAAAGTAAGTAAGCATTAACCGATGTTAAAAGTTTAATGACCTTTCTCAATAAATTTGTAACAATCCTAATATCTCACGTATTGAGTTGTACTGGTTATGGTCGAATGATGTTTAGTTTTTTTTTAATATTCCATACAGTAACCAGCTAGGATCATAATAGACATCAAATCCGCCTCTAGGCATGTATTGGTGGTATAAACAATTAATTTTTATAGTCAAATGGCCTGTATTATCTTTATAGTCAAGGAGCCTGTATTATCTTTATAGTCAAAGAGCCTGTGTTAAGTCTTTTTGTTTGAATCCAATTAACCATCATCCAGTTAGATACTGCGTGCACACGAAGCTGCATTACGCCTCAGGGTAGTACTGAATCGTATGCAGTTTATCGCAATTTGCATTTTTAAGTGAACAACTCGTGTCCAAGTAAAACGAATTCATTATAAATGCAGATACTCTAACGTTTAAAATTGAAATCTTTAGAGAATAAGAGAACATTTTATTTCCTTTCTTGTTTTATTATTAATTATTTTAAATATGAATTCAAATTCAATAAGCTTTATTAAACGTGGGTTTCTAAGACGAAAATCCTAGTTTAAAACATAATGTTATCTCTGTTTTGTCAAAGGTGAAAAGACAGAGATGACGACATATTTTATACAGAGATTTTAGTTACAGAAACGAACCGTAAAAAGATAACATTATTCGATAATCGATACCACTTTAGGATTTTTAATTGACCTACACACTAAGAGACGTTTAATAGTGCCTTAGGTTGACTATAACAAATATGTAGATTTATGAAAGGAAATCTACAATAAAACATTCACCATACCATTTGCAGTACCTATTATAAAACGTAAATAAATAATTAAGCTAATTTCACAGCGGATTCCTATAACAATACGCACACGTGTAAATCAAACTCCTATCTTACTACTATATTCAAACAAGACGTTCCTTTATAGGAAGAATGATGGTAACGCATTAAACAAACGAAATAATACATCACAAAGGTGACGGGAAACAGGAATATAACAACAGAACAGAAACGAGCAATGTTGTTTATCATCCAAAAATAATTTAAGTTTTTATCTGACTTGCTATGAATATTCATTTTGTAGCTTGTTTAAATCATACCTTTTGGTATACCTGACGTGTGTTTTTGTAACTTTAGTTCACTTTTGAACAGAAAACATTTGAATGGGTTTAATATTTTAATTTTTGTTCAAGAGTTTAATATAAAATTATGCTTACTTTTTAGGTTATTGTAAATACACTTTAGACCAGTCTTTCCCAAAGTGGGCGATAAAGCCCCCTTGTGGGCGCTGCTGGTTTCAAGTTGCGGGTTATAGTAAAACTTTCGTTTAGAATTCTTCGTTAATATACATATATACGTCACAATAATTAATTAATTTAATTTGAAGTTATAGAGGTTTTTAAATATGCTAAAATGTAGGGGCGCTAAAATAATATTTATTCTCAAAGTGGGAAGTAAACAAAATAAGTTTGGGAACCACTGCTTTAGACAACTATTTAAAATATTCTAGTAAGATAATTCGAAGGTTATTCACGGCAGGAATGAAGACGGAATCCTAAGAATATCGCTTACACAACTTTGAAATTCAATCACTTGGAAATACCGCGACGTTGTGAAATTTCTACGTTTTCATAATTCAATAACAATATCATCAAATTCTTCTCGATTTAATCAACTAAGCGAAACATTAAAATCTAGATAAATTATACTCGTGGCATTTTAATTGATAAAATTATGAATTGCCATAAATTTTATAGTTCTTATTTACTCGTCTTTCAGAACTTTTCCTATTCGTTGGTATTTGTATATACTAGCTGTCGCCCGCGACTCCGTACGCACGGAATTGAAAAAAAAACATAATTAGTAGCCTATGTTTTTTTAAAGACTATGTTCTATATGTATAACAAATTACATTGAGCTCTGTTCAACAGTTTTGAAGATATCTTCAAACAAACATCTATACATTCGCAATTATATTATTCTCATATACTCAGTATACTCAGGGTTACGTATTTACGATTTAAAAAATCTTCATATTAAAAAAAAACACCGGTCTGCATGTTTGATACTGTAAGAATAATTAAATTAAAAATAAACGAAGAAACTCCTCACCTTATAAATTACCTCTCAAAACAATCACACTCAAGTCTAATCCTTTGTTTCAAAGGAAATAATAAAACAGGCTTTTGTATGTGTTCCCTGAAATAACGTTGTCCGTAACGTAACGTTCAGCAAAAATCCTTGAACGCAAACAAATCTGCAAACAACATGCCCGCAGTGCAGTAAAAGCGATGTATTTAGAGAGCTAAATCTTTTTCAATTGGATGACGACCACATGCAACGACCTTGTATCAGTAACATCTAGAGCCACTTTGATAACCTGCTAAGCTTGTATTGAATACTATTTCCTGTATTTAGGTCATCTTGCTAAGAGAAAAAGAGACGGGAATAATACCAGTAAAGAGGACAGTAAAGCCACTCCAAGTGATAGAAACCGATATTATATAGAAGGGACATTGTTCATTGCATACTTTTTGTATTAATCAACTATATTTATAACTTTAAATTTCCGTAACAAATCAACTGCCGATAATCTTTTGAAATACAAAAGCTTTGTTTCGAGTATATAACTTGTTTAGGGGTTAACACGAAGCAATTATTTAGGGACGGATGAAATTATTAGCCCCATGAGGTCAAAGTTTGTAACAAATATAAGTAGTTTGACCGATAGCCGACATCTATTTGTCTTCAGTTAAGCCCGCAAGGATTAACCGGAAACTTTCATTGATTAATAACAATGGAAAGTTTGTCCGAACCATAACAACAATAATATTTATTATAGTTGATATTTCTATATATTTTAAGGACTATTCAGTCTACAAAAATATCACTCGTTCAAAATAGACAACTAATAAGACAATCTGTCTCCAATATTCAAAGACAATATTGCTTATTAAAGAAATAAAAAACAAAGCATTGCTATCTCAATTTTCCAGGATCAATAAAGTCAAACGCATTACCCTCAGAACTGACTCAAAGGAGGTTGATTGAAAACTAAAAGGATCTCGTCTCGTCAGCTCAGCGGAGCGCGCCACAAATAAGTAATCTTAATGTTCAACTAATTTAGTTTTATCGCTCTAAGAAACTTTAAGAAAGCGACTAGACTTCTTTAGCCAATTTTGTTTGTAAGATATTTCATTAGCTAAAGGACTATTAAGTTTAATCTTTTATACGTGTGACATAAAGCAAATAATTAATCAAAATGATTCAACAACGCAATAGGATATTGTGGTCATTATCATTACTTATTAAAATTTTAGAGAATTGGATAGTTGTTAATATGAATATGAATTATGAACTAGCTGTCGCCCGCGATCCGTCCGCGTGAAATTAAAAAAAAACATAATAAGATGTCTTAGTTAGTCTAGTGTGTCCAGATAATGTTCTATATGTATGCCAAATTTCATCGAGATTTGCTCAGCCGTATTGGAGATACTTTCAAACAAACATCCATCTAAACATTCTCATTTATAATATTAGTAAGAAGTACAAAATGATTGGGTACAAAAATCTTAATACTTTTAAATCACGATACTCAGTCTATG
>NW_013530872.1:1896082-1982643 GCF_000836235.2 Papilio xuthus
AGATTCAAACAAACATCCATCCATCCACTCTAACATTCGCATTTATAATATTAGTAAGATTTAAAAAATTCTAAAAATAGCTAACCTTCATTTTATTTTTCAAATAGGTATCGTTTGTATGTAGAAAGCGAACCGAAATTTCAATACAAACCGTATTGCAGGTTACTTCAATTTGGTCTTTCATACATTTTGCCGTTCAATAGCAGCTGGTTCAATGCGTCTGAATCAAACATGTTTTCAAACCACACACCTAATTTGAATCTGAAAAGTACCTGTAAGAAAGGAAATATTTTTGAGAAACGAATGAATGAAATATTAATAAAAAAATGTACGTATACTTAATACAGATATAAATTACTAGCGCAATAATTTTCTAAAGTAAGTATAAAAAGAATATTCTATATAAATACTTTTACAACTAATTCATGAAACGACTAAGAAATTCCAAAATATTTTTTCTTTCTTCGACAAACTGGTAAAGCTTTTCTTCTAAAGCAATCCAATAGCTACGATTTTTATTATGTAGGAGTGGCAAAATGTCCCGAATCGTTCGCCGAGAGACGTCAATTGCAAGACAAAAAGTTAATACGAGACAAACGCCCCGGTGACCTGATTTGATCAGTTGAACACTTTTATTTCTTGTGCGATTTCTGATTGATTGATTCACGCTAAAAACTTCATGTTCATGCATTTACAGATTATAAATTCTTCAAAAGTTTTGTTTAATAATTGAAAGAGTTAAGTGTTTTATAAAATTATTAGCTGTCTTCCAAGACTTCGTCCGCGCGGAATTAAAAAACAAACTTATTAAGTACCCTATTTATTATTCCAGATTATGTTCTACATCTATGTCGAATTTCATTGAGATCCATCCAGCCGGAGATACCTTCAAACAAACATTCATCCATCCTTCTGTCTAAGCTTTCACATTTATAATATTAGTAAGAAGAAATGTTTTTTTTAATAGCTACCAAAATTATAATATTGTAAATGTTTCATTTCAGGCACAAAAATGACAGATCAGAATGGCCAAGTTTCTGCCAGTTTTATTCTATTTTTATATGTATTTTCAAGCAATTCCTTCACACAAAATATGTAACAAAATCAAAAGATTGATGTAAACAAACAGCTGTATATCGTTGACCCGAATTGCATAGGAAATAGAATCACGATGCGGGCAATATTCGATCAGCACCTCGCTCACCGCTCACCGCGCACTACGCTTCGTTACGATGCTTCTGATCGACGTTTATCAATTATTTATGAGTAACGCACGTACCGCAAATTGCTTGTCAATTGTCAATATCTCGACATTACTCAATATTTTTAAGAATCTATGTCAGCATGAAGAACCGATAACTATAGGTTTCCACAGACAAAATATCTTTTTCTTTCTTTGAACAGACTTAATAAAACATTATTACGGTTTCAGTGGAAATCCACACTAACAGTGCAGCAAATTGTGTAATAAATAAAAATAAAAATTGTTACTAAGCATCTCAAATATGTCTTCCCACCTTAAATCAACGTGATTGTATATTTGAGTCGTACTTATTAGCAACCGCTTTTCAAAAACCTTTAGATTTCTATCATATGTACTAATGCCTAGATTACATTATGCCAGTACAGTAGCGAACAACGCTTACAGGCGCCAGTAAGCCCGTATGGGCTGTATGTCCATGCCAGGCCAGTGCTAACGTTCTATTCTGTTGAAATAAACGTTCTGCAGTGAACTATTTATAAAAGTTCTAAAATTATTACAACAGTTAAGAAAGCTCGTTAGTTCGCGAGTTTACAGTTCGATATAAGTTTAAAATTAACTTTGTACACTGCTGACTTCAATTTTACGCTTTAAAAGTTTTGTGGAGATTACTTCCTAATTAATGTACAGTTTAAATCTTATTCCTTTTGTTTACACAAATTTCTCTTACTGTATTTAATGTTTTAATTAACTATGTTTTAAATACTATGAGTAAATTGTAGGTAATAACGTTGTTAAAATTAAAATAAAAAAATATTTTACGTGAACAGAAAGAAATATTTATATATATTTTTAATATATTATGACTTTAGATTAATATTAAACATAAAGGAACAATTTAAAGATATCCAAACGCAGAGCCCAAGATAGAGTGAACTGGCGGCGCACTGTGGACGCCCTCTGACCCACTACGGGGACATATGACTTTAAGTCAAGTAAGTCGAGTATTTTCTTTAAAAAATACTATTTAAAGACTATATCGAAGAGATTCCTGTGAATCTATAGACTTATAATAGTTTTAATTTATATTGTAACGTGTTTCAATTATTTTCGTGGTAAACAAAGATAGAATTGAATAATTGTGTCGTGTCTGTCTGTCGATAGTTTACTTTCATCAACTTTATTTTTTATCGATATAATTTGTTTTAACCATTAACGTATCTAAATACTGTTGATGTTTATCGTATACAAAGCTTTTTACTAATTGCTTTCCTATTAATTAATTGGGAACATCAATTTGGTTACCATATAGTCTAGTACGTAACTACGTAATATTTTTTATTAAATTATGTTTGATATTTATTTAAATTTTATGTTACTAATATTATAAATGCGAGTGTTTAGATGGATAGATATTTGTCTTAAGGTATCTCCGGAACGGCTTAACGGATATTGATGAAATTTGGCACAGATGTAAAACATAGTCTGGAAGAACAGTCGCGTGGACGGAGTCACGGGCAACAGCTTGGGTTAAATATTTCCCAAACTGGTATTCTAGTAATATCCATCCATACTTAATCAGGCTATCAAATATTATAAACAATGAATTACGCATTTTGGATATAAGGATACTTTTGAAGAAAAAAGGGTCCATGTATCAAATACAAAGTTGTAGTCAAATTGATTTATAAAAACAAACAGTGTAGAATACGGTAATGAATAAAATGATTATGAAACATATTACATAAGAATTAAGACCTAATTTACATTGTTATCGTAACACAAACCTGTACAAGGGTAAGCAGTTGGAGCTTATGAATGAGTTGGTTAACAACAAACAAATTTCGCCTTTATACCATTGGAATAAGGTTTAAAGAAATATAAAATAATGTAGTCTTTATTCACGCTGTTCACGCACTAGATGTTACGTTTACGCTAAACTAGGTTAGAAGAGCGAAAAAACAATTTGTAGTTGGGAAAGTAAAATTACGTCAAACATTGCGCATAATTTCTATACAGCATTGTTTGTACATAAAGATTTGAATACACAACTTTTTTCGGTAATATTGTTCGTAATATTACTGAAAATATATATTTCGTTCGACTGCATACACGTTCATCTTACTAATATAAATTCGATGGATGGATGGATGTTTGTTTGAAGGTATCTCCAGAACGGCTGAATGGATCTCGATGTAATTTAGCGCACATATAGAACACAGTCTGGAAGAACACTTAGGGTACTAATTATGTTTATTTTTTATTTTGCGCGGACAAAATTAATATAGTAACAGTATGCCTTAACTAAATTCTTTTGAATATATTTTACTAGTAATAATAATTTTGTAAATAACGATTTATTCAAAGTATTATTTCTCCTTTGTATTGAATTTGAAACAACTGCCAGATTTAACTTTTATTTACAATGTTTTTGGAACCATGACAAAGAAAATCCGCAATGCGTTTAAAGAGAAACTGACTTCCATCTAACTGGATGAAAACAAGTTCTTTTGACCTTGTATCTGTTTGTTTCAAGGGTGGGTCAGACGCATTTTTGGCAAACGAAGCGAGAGAAAGCAATAACTGCTTTTCCTCTTTTCCAGAATAGCTTTACAAAGGAAAGAAAAACATTTTCCGTATAAATTAGCACTCTACATCGCTTGAATTGGCTCATCGATAGAAACAATGCCAGGTCATGACCTCATTTTGATTGCTTCTTTGTGCTTTTAAACGACATCCACTAGATTTTGAGCCAACTTGTTAATGTGATTATTTTATGTTTCTATTTCCATTGTTGAAAAAAGTAGTGGTAATTAACTTTTCAGCCAAAAATCTTTTTAAATGTGGCATCATATTACTTACGTTCTGTCAGAGATGTTTAAAAAAATTATCTCACAGTTTTGGCGTACTATCCGTGGATTTCTGAGACCAAGATCTCCGTTTAAAACATACTGTTATCTCTGTTTTGTCAAGGATAATGACAAAGATGACGATATATTTTAGACAGAGATTTTGATCACGGAAAGGGTTTGTTACATTCCATTTGGCTGCTTTTTCTATGAAACCGTGTAAAAATGAAATTATAAAGAATATATTCATTTGTCATTCTGATTGGGATAGAGATATAAGTGACATGTGACAAGTGAGATGAAGTGAATTGTCAATGCACGGCTCAGTTGACACCGCATTCGTTACTTGTGCGACAGTGCTGCCGCTGTGCGAACTTCATCAATTATTTATGAGACGCACGCGGAGTACAAGGCAACCTAATTGCGTGTCATGATCACGTTATTATTAATCAAACATCAGGCATTAAGCTCCTTGTACATTGGATGATGTATATGGATCGTATATGTGGTCTGTCTTAAGCTTTATTAGGATAGTATATCCTTAGTAATTATATCGGCGTATTTTTATTCGTCAGTGGCTTAGGGGCGAAAAACTTGATTTGTAATGTGCAGGTCCTGAGTTCGAATCCCGCCGTGTACTAACGTGTTATTCGATTTACATATTTGTCCGACGTTCTTACGGTGATACATCGTGATGCACACATCTGCGAAGAAATTCAAAATTATATGTGAAGTCAAAGAAACCCGCAGTAGGCCAACGCTGTTGACTATAGCCTAGTCACTTCTAACCTAGGTAGGCTAATTAAAGGTTATGTCGCGTCTTATGTTCTTTATTGAGTCATCATCGATATTGATTTGTAAAAATAAAGTTATACATCCTCAAATCGAGTTAGTCGTCAGTAACTAAACTTACATAAATACAAAAACATTCGACGATGATTAGATGATTAGTAAGTATTTTGTTAAACATAATTCTAACAATAACTGCTAACAAATATAAGTTTTATATTAGGAAAAGTTAGTTAACTAAATATAAGAATTCCGAAGTCGCACTTCCTAACAAGATAGTAATAAGTTCAATCTATACGGACACCTATATTTCTCTATTGGTAATGCCCGCGGGGATTACCTGCTCACAGATAACAATAAAACTTTGTTCATTTATTACATCAGGATTATTTCCTGAAGTGGAAATATAGTGAT
This sequence comes from Papilio xuthus, assembly GCF_000836235.2. Taxonomy (NCBI): domain Eukaryota; kingdom Metazoa; phylum Arthropoda; class Insecta; order Lepidoptera; family Papilionidae; genus Papilio; species Papilio xuthus. Next base: position 1,901,336 of record NW_013530872.1, read on the forward strand.
GTGATTGTATATATATGTATATATATAAAATATTGTTATTTCATCTTTTTCCACGAAGAATGAGAGGGATGAAGTTATGTTTTTGTTTTTTATTCTCACGGTTAAAGTTTTCAAACTGAGCTTCCATTAGATTTTACTCTTCACAAAAAATTAAGAATATTGGGCTACAACTATGCTATTTAATAAACTTTATATAAATAAAGTTAAGTTTACTGAAACATTTATTAATCTTATAATACTAATATAATAAATGCGAATGTTTGGTATAGATGGTAGGATGAATGTTTGTTAGAAGGTATCTTCAGAAATGCTGCATGGATCTCGCTGAAATTTGGCATAGATGTAGAACATAGTCTGGAAGAACACATAGGCTACTTATAAAGATTATTTAAATCCACGAGAACGGAGTCGTGAACGACAAATAGTATAAAAATAAATATATATTGAGAACGACTGTTTGTAGAAATCCAAAATGCAAAACTTAATTCCCGATCGAAATGAAATTTTGCATTAAGTTTTCCAAGTTTAAAAACAATGAAAGCGGCACCGAATGAATCGCAAGTTCCCCAACTTTGTCTTGGGAAGCACTTGGATAACATTAGTGGTCTGCGGTGAACCGGTTGCTGCGGTATCCTGATGAAACTAACCGGTTATCAATCGAACTTCCAAGTTTTGTGAGGGGGAACTTTTCCCGAGCACCACAACTCCTTGAACTATAATGACGTTTCCTTGTATTTGTGAAAATGCAGCATTTTATTAAAAAAATCTTATATTAAAAAAAATATTAGGATGAAGGTTATTAGTAAAATAGCTGTCGCCCACGACTCCGTCTGCGCTTAATTAAAATAAATTCCAGTTTGATACTTCACGCGTTATCGAGAAAAAGGGTCTTCACAGACAGATGGACGGACAACAAAGTGATCCTATCAGGGTTCCGTATTTTTGTTATGAGGTACGGAACCCTAAAAAGAACTTAATTAGTAGCCTATGTCGAGATCCGTTAAGTCTTTCTGAAGATACCTTCTAATACTCATCCATTCATTCATCTAAAGATTCGCATTTATAATATTAGTAAGATTGCTTAATAGTAATGTAAAAATATCATTTGCCTTTCTTGTCATGTTACGAAACTGCTGACCTTCTATGGCCTAGTATTTTTTCTTATCCACTTTTCTAAAGAACTAAGCATCTGACGAAATCGTAGAAGCACAATACATGTAGTATGGAATGAATAAAAATAATCTACGTTCTTTTTAACATTTAATAAAATATAATAATTGGCCCAAAATAAACATAACCTTATTTGTAAAAGCTAATGTTCAAATTATATATGTATGTCGAATTTCCTGTGTGTAAACTTCATAACGCCAAATGAGCAGAAGTAAAGCCACATCAAAGACAAAATGGCGGTAATGCGTGTTTCAGAAGTAACATAACCTAATTTCTCAAACTCCACATTGAATAATTAATATGTCAAATGTATTTCTTGTCTTGTGTATGATACCGGTGTATATCTAACTAATTTCATCAAAACTAATGTATGAAATAAATATACAAGTCAGCGAATTTACATTTGACTTTAAAAACTTAAACTAACATATTGTAGTTAAAAGTAAGCATTGGAAGGGATTTAATACTGTGCCTCATTTAGTCCTCTTTCCCTTCCCACCCTTTTTATTATAAGGAAAGGATGGGAAGTGGAAGTGGACTTTCCGGATGAGAGGATGCATAGGAAGGGAAAATATTTTCTTTCTGTGCATCCTCTCCTCCGAAGATTAAAGGTAGGCAACGCATATGCAATTGCGTATGGCTATGGGCAGCGGTCGCTTCGCTATTTCAGCGATTTCAGGAGGCCGCTCGGTCGTTTGCCACTTTATGATATAAAAAAAAGTCGTCGATAAAAATAAGGTCACTCTGCTACTTAAAGTCTATATGGGATCACTGAGAGAGTCACTTAGTCGAGACTTAGTAAATTAACGGTCTGGTTAACAACTATTAAATGTAGATGGATTTGTTGCATTGGATGAGTGCAGTCTATCGTTTAGGTAATTGGTTGTTCAATTGCTGTTGTAAATTCGCAATAAGATGTTCGAATCGGGTGTTTAAATTGTAACCGTGTGGAATTTGTGCGATAAACGCCACCAGATTAAGATTTACGATGCACTTTACTTCTCAGATACAAACGCGTAAAGAGAAAATAGGCAATTCCAGAAATAGAGTAGCTATCTTCTCGCTTCTACTTGAAATATAAGACATTTTTTTAAATACAGCTTCTCTCAATAACTTTAAGTGATTTGAAATATTCTGTTAAAAAGTTAGTGGAATATTTTATGCTTAGTTTAAGTAAAAAAAGTAATTTAAAAATAAAGTGTTGGATTTAAAAAACCTTTTAAACTGAACGTATAAGGGGATATCAATTGCTACGAGTGGATTTTGATGAGAGCAATTTTTAGAGTGTACAAAAAATATGAACGAAAACTTTTATGTTGTTTAAAAACATATTCAAAGTGAAAAAAAATATAGATGTAAAAATATTGCCATTGAAAACTAACAACATTTAGTTGATCTTTAATATAATAAAAAAAAAAATAATAGTAATAAAAATAAGTTCAATTCCTATCGTTCCGTCATAATGTGACTTTGTATATAAATCGTTAAATGGTCGACATTCGAATTTACTTCCAAGTTCATTTCATCTCTTCATATGTCTCTGTCAAGTCAAAATTTCCACAACAAAAGAAAGCATGAAGCTTTTCGCAAGCAAAGTACTTTAAGGCTCAGTATACTTGAAATATTGAAAGTCTAGTTAAATGTTTTGTTATTGACAACTACAACTATTGCTCAATATCAATGTCAAGGAAAACATTCGTTTTCAATGCTAAGTAAATAATATATAAGTAACGTAAATAACCACTAAGCATTTGTTTCTGAGATCAAAAGCTCTGTATATAAAATGTAATCATTATCTTTAATAAAACAGAGATAAAATATGTTTCCAACGGGAATTTTGGTCTCAGAAACCCACACTAAATCTGACAAATCGTACCTTATGACACTTCATAGAACAATATGAATGGAATCTTGCATTTTAGAGTAAGTAAAGTAATTTAATCTACAGAAGATCACAATCGATATCAGCAAAAGACAGTAACCTACAGCAGAATATAAATTTATATAGTTTTTAATTTAACTTTATCAGAGTTTAATAGAGTTATCAAGGAGCACTTGAACCGGCAGCTGAACTTACGAGCTACGATTTATACGTTGGCCGCGATGATGGAGATTTACGGTGCACTTACTGCGCCGTGGCCGTAGAGCACATAAAGATATTATAGGCAATCTTGCTCAAGCTGGAAGGAAGTATGTATATAACATAAGACTTCTATCACGTAAGTATACTATTGTTACTTAAGTTTTTAAGTTAATAATCACAAGTAAAATTTTAGTCAACACTTTCAATGCCACCGACCCCGGTGAGTTCACTTTCATATGAAAAAGTCGTAGTATCTAAAACGGGTTTGAGATGAGCGAAATATCCTAACTTTGTCGATTAAAGGTAAGCAGCACATCTGCAATTGTAGATATCAAAGGGCAGGGGTTGCTTCGCTATTTCTTCGAATTTAGGTGACAGCTTGCTCTTGCCTGATGATATAAAAATATAGTTTTCAAGGAACCTAAACAAGGTCATTGCTGCAGAAAAAGTAGTTCAAGCAAATGATTAAGAAAGTAAAGTTATTTTTGTTAAGTCAAGATTTAACGTTGTCTAAAACATATGACTAACATAATAAGTCTTTGTAAATCGTACAATTAACTTAATGCTTTATGGCTTCTCTTAATAGCAAGAGGTAGGTCACATGGATTTTGCACATTTGATAAAGTGCTCGCTAACTTTACACCAGGGACAGAGTTCTACATTGCTTGAAATTATGAAAATGGTACTTGTTCGAAAATTCCAATTAAATTTTCATATTATTATACATAGACATATCTAATTCTTAAACTAATTGTTGTACAACCTACTCGTATATTTATTTTATTTTACTAACTGTTTTTGAATACTAATTGATTTTATTTAATTACTAGAAATATACTTAGCTATTAGATATTTTATACTTAAAGATTAATTGCCATTATCAGTAAATTACTGGTAAGTAAAAGAAGCTTGATACAAAAATATTCGTAGACCTTATTAGTAGGGAAGTTAGTACAATGTTTATAAACGGTTGCAACTACTGTAAAGTTTACATTGCTCCATAAACACGTGCTGGGGTCGTAACCCGACAACTAGTGATCGCCACGCCCTCTAGCGGCTGACACGTTATCTCGCAATAACGAAACATTGTCACATGTAACATGTTACTGCTGCATACTTTAGTTTCTTTAACATTATGTATGTGGGAAGGATATAAAATACACGCAAGTACCTTTATAGCAGCACAAGCTGACTCCAGCGAATTCGTCAGAGCGAAATAAACTTAATTAGTAGCCTATGTGTTCTTCCAGATTATGCTCTACATCCATGCCAAATTTCATCGACATTAATAAACCAGTTTTGGGGATACCTTCTAACAAGAATCCATTCACCCATCCATCCATCTAAACATTGGCATTTATAATATTATAAGATAATGTTCAATGATACTTTTATTTACTTCAATCAAAATATTCAAGAAAAAAATATTGAAGCCAAAGTCAGTAAGTTATCCAATATTTAACAAGCGAACAAATTTTTCTTTCATGTGACGTCAAAAGCAGGTCACGCAACACAAATAAGGATTCACTCTGGAGGAGGGGGTTGCAGGGTGCGCGGGGGTTGCGGCTTACAGAAATACGCCGCCCTGCGTCCTGGCTCGTACGCTATTTACCTTTTTCTTATAGATTTATGTACACACAATAAATAGGGCCTATACTCGTGTGCCCAATCACGCTCCCAATACACGAGCTCCAAGCCACGTCCAGTCCTAAACAAACTCTTGTCAGACCACTAAAATGTATCACGTCAAATTCGCAACTAAAAGTATATTTGGTCCTTGTATATTTATTGTATCAGTAAGTTTAAGAATATGTTTAATAATGCCATTTTATTTTAAATGTACGTAATTTTCTATCTTTATATATATAATTCTTCTGTGAGTGTGTATGTCACTGAACTTCTTTCAAACGACTGGACCGATTTTGATGTAATTTTTTGTGTATGTTCAAGGGGATCTGGGAATGGTTTAGATTCACAATTTTCATCAAATATTAACTTCATATTAATTTATTCAAATTAAAGACGTGTAGACAGGACAACGTCTGTCGGGTCCGCTAGTATCATTATAAAGTTCAAACTTGTAAGCCTGTAAGCTTGTACCAAGCACAAAAAGGTTGAAAAACATTCGTAGTCATGTTTGTGATTAAAATTAATAAAACGTAATTATATCTATGTATGAGAAAATAAACTTAGGACTTTCATTACTGAAATAATGTTCATTATTCTATTTCATATAATAATGTAAGTAATATTTATAAGAAAGAATTAATTTATAAGAAACTTTTTTTTATAAAAGCACAATTTTAGCGCTCCAAGATTCCATTATCGGGCAAGAAGCCGCGATAGTCCTCAGGGATGTCAAGGAAATAACTATCAGTCCGATGCAGGTTTACAATTAGCGATCGGAAAGTAAAGAAATTAAAAAATTAGAGAATTAAATTGTAAGAAATGTCCTAAGATGTATTTGAATAATTGAAAGCAAAATAAATTTAATATAGTCAACAAAAACATCATTTTAAGACGCTTAATTAAATTAACATCGCTCGTGACGGAGACATCCCCGAGTATTATTTTGATTGCATTTCTCTGTCTACACTTTATGCTAATATATTTCTAACTTCATGAATTTAATTTGCAATATAATTGCAGTAACTTAAGTTATATTTTGGAATAAATTAATAAAGTCGTACATACAGCGAAGAATTGACTACCACAAGTAACAGTAGACCGGATACCGATTAAAAATTAATAAACCATCCAGATCCAGCTCTACGGCGTCTCGCCAGCGGTACCTGAGCCGACCGATTGGTCGGCGGCCAGTCGGGGTCCCGAGATACATGGACTGGTAGGAGAAGGCGCAAGACAGGCGACTTTGGCGATCTCTTGTGTCGGAGGCCAAGACACACTTTGGTTTGATGCGCCAGCGGAGTAAGTAAGTTCTATAAATGCTGAAAATTAAATAATATTATATCTAAAATAAACTCTGAAGAATTCAGTTCGTAACTAACACAGTTATTTAGGTAATTAATAAAATTTATTTGATTAACATTCCAATTTGATAGGATATTTCAAAGTTTATGTTTATTTCGTTTTGCGCAAAATTTAGTCTCACTTCTAGTTATACTATTGAATAATTGAAATTATTTCGTTGTTATAATTTTCTGGATTTAACGAGAAAACTTAAACATAGAAAGGTGGCTTTACTGTAGCTTCAATCTGACATTAATTAAATGTACAATAGACGTCAGTCGACTCACAAAATACAAATAGTGAAATCGAAACTAAAGAGAATTTAAATTATTAATTTTAAATTAAAATTTATTTACAATTTAAATTATTGTAATAAATGTTATTGAAGAATGACACTTTAAAGAACTTTGACAAGATCTAAACGAAAACATAAAAGCTTACTAAAAATTTGTGATTCAAAAGTTATATACGAGTATTTAAGGTAAAAATATTTCAATAGAAATGTTGTAGACATTCAATTTTTAATAAAAACCTCTTTTGCGAGTTTTGAATAAGCTTTTATTTATCGAAAATTAACTAAAGTTAAATTTTTTAGTCGTGTACTTCAACTCAAGGTCTAATAGTTCTTTGTAAATTATATTTGTTGCTTAATTTTACAAAGTCAGATATTTAAGATCCTTTGATTTTTACGTAAATTCGTCCGACGATTGGGTGATCTACGGGGCTAGACAAATTGCATTCGCTGCGAAGCGATTCTATGACGAACTGATAATAACATACAGTAAGTCACTTGATTGTCGCGTGTCAATTCCATAGATTTTTGAAGTTCATGAATCGTTTCGGAGCGCAGGCGCGTTTTCTAGGCTAACTGAACGTGTCAAACAAGATTATTGTTAATATAAGGGATAGGACATATAATTTATTAGTGAATTTAATGCGACAGACAAACCGGAGTATTATCGAACAAGTAGGCGACTTAACGACTTCATCAATTACGAGAGCCACTAGAGTTCCGCCAGACGCGACCCCCACCTCGACAAGATGTCTCGTCTCTTTGTGTCACTTTTGATTACCAGTCATTGATTTTTCCAATCGTTATTTTCATTTTAATTTTAGATATTGAACTTCAAATTTAAGCTGTGTGATTAGAATTTGTACTGGATTATTTAGAGAGGAAAAGTATGCAAATTTAATCATTGGAAACAAGTAAAACGATTCTTCCGATTTGAACGAGTATGTGACAAGCGAATTCTATGATGAGAAAAATATCTTACTAATATTATAAATGCGAATTTTTGGATGGATGGATGTTTGTTTGAAGGTATCTCCATAACGGCTGCATGGATCTCGCTCTTAGCATTGGTGTAGAACATAGTCTGGAAGAACACATAGGCTACTAATTAAGTTTTATTAATTACGCGCCGACTGAGTGCGGTCCAAGGTTATTTAATCAGTTAAGGTATTCAATTGTTATAACTTGCATCTTTGCGTTGATGGATAATTCAATTTAAAAGATAAATTCAACAGGGATGGTTCGAAATGGGTGTTTAAATCGTAATAAGGGCGCGGAGGATTTACGTGGTACGGCCGTCGTGGAGATTTACGATGCACTTTGGCGTCAATACGAGCATACAGACGTGGAGAAGAGCGATTCAGAGAACAAAGCCGTTATTGATACGGCTTGAGTGATTCCAGATATAAAACAATTCTTTACGACTCACTATATTCTTATAAAACAACTAGTGCTTGACCCCTCTCGTAATGTTAAGTGGGAGCGAGATTGAAAGAAGATTACCTTCTTTAATTTAATGGAATTAATGCAGACTAGTACGCTATCTTTCTTTAAAGCCCTTTGTGAGTTTTGGTTACGACCTTTCAAACGATTTGGGTAAGTCATAATATGCGAATGTTATAATGGATGTATGAATGGATGGATGTTTGTTATAAGGTATCTGCAGAACTCAGAACATAGTCTGGAAGAACACATAGGCTACTAATAAAAGTTTTCACGCGGACGGAGCCGCGGGCGAAAGCGAGTAATTAGGTAATTTTTACAATTAATTTAAGTTATGACATCATCTCCGATGCCACGCTTCAGCAGTGTCGTAAACCGTGTGCGATCCATTTTAATCCGCAGCGCAGGGATATTGCTAAAAAATCTAATAACACAAGCGACGAAGCCCGCGCTCAGGAAATTGCGACGGTGATGTAAAGGAGGAACACATCGAGCTATGGAATATAATCCACAACATAAACATATGTCATATTGAAAGTTTAAATTGGTTTAGCTTGTATTATTCTTAAAGCAACAGTTAATTAATTAAATAATTATGTTTACATTTTAGAACTTTTACATTTACCCAACTATAATCTAAGATTCTTTAGCAGATTCAGATCTAACAGTTCATCAGTTCAATTTAAAAACATTAAAATTTGAAAAGGGATCTAGTGATGATTTATTACGTAATTAAATTGAATGTTAAAGATTTTTCCTGAAATATAATCTCGAAGATAAATTTTCAATCATACAAAATTTAGATAATAACCAAAGCGAGAGATATATAATTATATTATCCGTGGATAAATTTTTCGATAAGATATTATAAATTAGATTTGTCATATGGTTAAACGAAATGATATATTCGAGATTTTACGTACATTTCTTTAATTTACATTCGCTCTTACAAAATGAATATGTAATATTTTTATGTAAGAGTTATATTATTTTTAGTTTATATACGATTTTTTAAATCGCTGTAAAATCTATTTTTCGTTAATATTATATTACCTATTATATTTTAATCATAACAACAATGAACACAAAGTTAACTATTTAATATTCCATCTTATAACTAACATATTAAAGTACAAAATATACTGCGATGTACTCACAAACATAAACTATGTACAATTAATTACATAGAAATTATATAAGAGACAAAAATATATAAGATATATTTAAAAGAACAATACACAATCAAGCGATAAAACTTTTGGCAGTAAGTCAAAACATAACGCATGAAAAATGGTCCACTGCGTTTCACGGCCAGAATCTATTTGGACGGAAGCCTTAACTTTTCCCGACCTTGACAGCATCCATTCAACAGAAGCCACTAAACATTGGTTAAGCAATAAACATTCATGTCTTGGCAATTTATTTGATAAATGTATCGTAGAAAAGCTTTGCTGAAGAAAATTGCAGATTAATTCAACCTTCAGCTTAGCATATTACTATGTTTGACTTAAGAAATCCAAGGATTATTGCACGAGTTTAGTAATTGAGTGTTTCCACTACTAAAATACATGTTTTAAAACATACTTTTTGAAGATTGCAACAGGCCAGTATTGTGTCGCTTGCAATGGTTCGCCATCCCTAACCTAGACTATGGTACTAGGCTCACATAAAGCAGCAATAATATAAAGTCTTTTCAGGCAAGAGCAAAGTCTAACATGGCTTGGCACTCATTCGGCTTATCCTCTCCTGGTAATACGATCAAGGTAACATTGCTTCGTAGACCATTCAAAGCTTTGTTTTTTCCACTGCACCTTTAAATTGCCGAAGATGAAACTAAAATTTTCTACTTAAACTATCGTCTACTTTCTTCCTTTTCTTTAATTCTTTCTAAAAAACAATAGAATAATGATAATAATGAATCGGAAAACAATGAAAGGCGAATATGCAAATTTTCTTAATTAACAAACCACATATTGATTTGACGTGGATTGATGACTCGCATATCTGCTCCGAACGCAAAGGCAAATTGTAATAAAAAAAAAAACAAAACAAAAACACGAAGCATTTTTGGCTTAATTTTTTTTTTACTTTTGACTCAATAGCATGAAAAATTTCTTATAATTCATAGCGATGATGTTGCAATAATAAAGATACTTGCTACCAAATGTCAATAGTTATTGCAAAACTTATCAATATAGTAGAGGATTCTCATTAATTTTGACCAAAACAAACAATAATACGTCTCAATAAGGAAACCCTTGAAAGTACTTTGAAACAAGGATTTGTACTTAAAATAAAATAAGTATGTACTTTACCTGTTAAAGTTCGCACTGAGGTCGCTAATTAATTTAAAATTGCTACAAAACTTCCGAGCGTGAGCTCAGGATCTAACAACTAATTTTTAGGTAGCAATTTCAGATCGGCGTCCGAAAACTTTGGAGAGCCTTTTGTATTAATTTACTTAATTGAAAGCCTTGAATTTTCTATGAGCGGAAAGATTTTAATATTTTGTGCTTTTGAAAGTTTGAAGAAAATTTTAACAAGATTCATATTGTTTATTATTTTGATCTTAAACTCTAGATCTTTCTATCCCTTTGATCTCAAAATCTTAACAAAAAAACATTGTTCTATAAGAATCTAAATAGTTGTGCTAAGGACAAATCTAAGTTCATTTATTCCTTTGTTTTATATATTCATAACTTGTTTTTATAGTTCAACTAGCTGTCGCCCGCGACTCCGTCCGAGCGGAATTAAAGAAAAATTAATAAGTAGCCTATGAGTTCTCCCAGACTATGTTCTACGTCTATGCCAAATTTCAGCGAGATCTCTACAGCCGTTCCGGAGATACCTTCAAACACACATCCATACATCCATACACTCGCATTTATATTAGTAAGATTTCTTATAAATTCGATCCTCCGTCGATTAAAGGTAGGCAACGCATCTGCAATTGCTGATGTCTACGGGCAACGATTGCTTCGCTATTTCTTTTTTTCTTCGCTTTTCTTTTTCTATTCTTATAATATAAATAAAGCTCTAAAATAATTTTCTTAATAACTTATAACTTTACGTCTGTATAAAAAATAAAATTCTTTAAGTAAGTAATTAACTTAAACCGTTGTAGCCCGTGGCGGTGCTTGTTTCTACTTTAATTAACATTAATCCTAATTACGAGAATGTAACGCAGAAATAGAAATGGCCGACCCATTTCAAAAACCTGCCAAATTATATAAATCGAGAGAAGATCCAAAAGTTTGATGCTACCTGGGCTATTAAAAGGAATGAAGGGGAAGGCCAATAAATATTATTAATTACACGACTGTTCCGGTGTCTCGGGACTTCGGAAGTCTTTTCAGTTCTTTTGCCGTCGCACTGCGCATTTATCAAGGTTTATTTCGCAAAGTGAATAGAATCTTTTAAAAAACCGTTTTAATATTGAATTTTAATTAGTTATTACTTTCAATGTCATTTTACGCGAACGTGAGTTCGCCAAGTAATTTTCTGGCTCAGCATCAATATTCATCGTTTTATTTAGAAAAATATTTATAACATAATTACAGTTAAATACAGAGTTATCAAATAAGGCCGATTAAGAAAGAAAACTCCTTATTTATTAAAAAAAATGTCATAAACCATCAGTAACTTATTACGTAAAAAGTGATATTTTTGATTAAGAAATCACAATTTAATGTAAACAAAATGCACACGTAAGTAATTAATCAATTTCAGTGTAACGTGTTGCATGCGATACAATTATAAAAAAAATAAACTAAAAAGTTGCATATTTTCCCTAAAGTTAATATAAAATGTAAATAAGCTAATAAAAATTGCATAAGCGCAGATTTACTATGAAAATATTTTATTCCTGCTACATATTTTAAATAACCCAATCTAACCTTAATTAAAAAAAAAACAAAAAAACTGACTGAAGGAGGGTCTAATAGATGTATTATATTTAGAATATACTCGAAAACATCGACAGAAGCAATGAAAAAAAAGTTATAGCGAGTGGGATTTGAACTTGTTCTTTTTCGCTATTTTTATTAGAATCTCACGTCCACTGTATATGTTTTTAGACTATATAATATACCTTATGACATAATAGAAAACAAAACTAATCGAATGACTCTAACCCGTCCCATACATACAAACCCACATTTATAAAAATAAACTTACATACGAGAGAAAACATTACTCTCTTTGTCAGTCGTATTTTAAATAAGTCAAAATAATTTATCATGCATTCAATGTTCTTGCACTTTAGGAATATAACTTAATTGTTGGCATTCGTCGGCTAGGTGAAAGCTTCTTATTAAATTATGCAAATTTAATTTGAAAGCAGAGTGTAAGCATAAATACATTTACATACGTTCATACGATGTACAGTTAGACTTGTCAGAAATTCAAGTTACATTTGTAAAGATATCTTTTAAATAGACAAATAAATCTTCAGAATATATTGGCTTAATTTTAATAACATACTTTCAGTTTTGTTCAGACAGTAAAAGGTAGACCTTTCCTGAATTATTTGAAGTCGGCCTTCTTCTTTCTAATTCTCTAAGTAGCACGATTATTGGAGGTTTGTCAACGAGGTCTAATTTCTTCGGATCCCTTTTGTTCGTCGTTAGCAAAGTGGTCAGTGGTCTTCCGTGATTTTGCGTTGCCATCGGTTTGTTGGTCAATTTGACCATATGGTCGATTCAGTTAAAGTTATTATTGTGACATTTAGAAAATACTTACTTAATATTCTTGGTCCGCAAACCGATTATTAAGATAGAATATTTACCTGAAACAAAAACAGTTATTAAAAATAACATACTTTTCTTGTTTTATAAGTTAGTAGGTTAATTTGACGCAAATAAATCATACAACCTCTTTGCTGTTTATAAGATATTTATGTAACACATACTAGCGGAGTTGAGTAAAAATAGAATTACATATTATAACAAATCCAAGTGAATAGTCGTGGATTTATCCTCTAAAATCATAAATTCAGTGCGGCTTCTGACTTTTGAACTTCCAATATTCCGAACGTCGTTGTCGATTTTCATTTCATCGAATTTATTCAATGCTTTCCGTTGAAAGCGAATATAAGGTATGTCTACACTACTACATTTTTATGTTCATGTTCCCATTTCCACTGCCAAAACAGCAGTAGAAAAACATGTTGTCATTCCTCTCTTTTGACATAAACTTTAAAGAAGTAAATGTATTTTTTAAAGACTAACACAACCCTATTTGTAGAACAAAAATGACGGAAAACACGTGTACAAGTAACACGTATGTGGAGCTAAAAATTATCGTCTTGTGAAACAAAGCGCCAATTAGCTATATAACAGGGCAGTTGTTTGCAATTTTACGAGACTCTTTGAGTGGGTGGCCTCAACAGTACTGCGAGGACAGTTGCGGCGACCGTAAAGTCGCGTTTACGCGCTGTATAGCCGCGTTTACGCGAAGCCGTAAACACATTCTGCGGTCATGCGCCTCAAACTAACCTCATAAACGACAGTCGCGGTTATTGCGAACGGGTAATGGTCAGCAGTAACCTGACATTTCCTACTAAATTAATTACGGTTGCAGCAGACTATTACTAATCTAATTATGAGTTCCATCATATTTTGCATCCGGTTTAGTATGAGAAAAGTCATGCTTAGTGACCACTATTTCCTGTTCCAATTGAAAATTACGAAACCGAAAAGTTACTTTGGCCCTATAATAAAAAATAAAAAAAAACACGAAACGAACACAAATAGAATTGACAACGACACACGGTAACACACGCACGCACACACGCACACACATATCCACACACACTAATATGCTAACTATGTATATTGTAAAGGAAAGGCGTCGGTGCCTGTCACACAACTCATATTATCACAGATTCCAACTCTCAACCTGTCTATGTAAATGTATAAGTGTATACATTTTTAATAATAAATAAATAAATAAAAAAATAAAATAAATCTTCCTATCTTTATTTAGATTCTATAAGGAACTAAATAATATGTATATTATTTTAAGTTTCTAATTAAATAAAATACACGGATTAATTAAAACAGCTCTAGAAGTCCTAGTTAAAGTTAACATTATCCTAACTTTACAAATGGCTGTGACAAATAACATTATTATAAATGTATTATAGTTTTGGTTTATATTCCCGGCACGTAGCGCGACGGCCGCTCGAGTGTTAATTAAGTGCTGTATTAATATATAGCTTCTGAGGTTACAATACAAACAGGCTAAGCACGAGATACCTACGTTACTATTGCTTACACTAAATACTAGCTGTCGCCCGCGAATCTATCCACGAGAAATTAAAAACAAATATTAATTGAGATAAAAATTACCCTTTCTCTCGAATAGAACCTTTGAACCAATTTTGATGATAATTAGTTTATTAGTTTCCGAATTTATTGGGAACATATGACACAAAATATTTATATGACATATTTAAAATAAACATCTTGACACAATTCTAAATGAAAACTCATAAACTTCCTTAAAATTTGACTGCCGTGACTCTTGTTAATCGACTTCAAAAAGGACAAGGTTCTAAATACATTTGTATATTTTTTAATACATATTTTAGTCTTTATTTTGTCAAAGAGAATGAAAAGAAATTTTTAAATTCAAACCATTTTATATTTTAGAAAGCTATTTTCTTTAGAAAGCTTTAATTTTAAAAAGAGAAATAGCTGGACAATAATAACATTTTATATGAAAGAGAAGTAAAGCCGATGAGACACGGCTTGGCACTCTGCACTCGCAGTTAAAAGTCCGCTGATCCGATTGAGATGAAATCGATGTTGTGTCCCGCGACCATACGGATTGCTTTAACTGCTTTCAACTGGTCATTACTAAATTATTGGAAAACATTTTTTTATTTTAGTGAACTGTTTAGGTTTGGTTACGGAAAAAAGTTCAACAAATTCTGAATCTCTATTAAATGTTACTATTTTTTAAATTTTCCTGTTAAAGGATTTGTTCTTGCCATTCTAGGAATGCGTTCAAGTTTGTACAAGCTATAATTAATATTTAAAAAAAACTTTAAGGGGCCTTTAAGGTCGTTTGAACTAATGATCTTAGACATTAATTTACTTTTCAATGTTTTTAAATTAAATAAAAAAAAAATCAGTATGTAAGTAAGCAAGTAGATTCAAAGGCTGTTTTCTTTTAAACAAATGAGTGTTTAAAGAGCATTATGCGACAGAGCAAGTTGTTAACCTAATTAACCCTTGAGTTTAAGCCCGCGGCCGCGGCACAGCGCTGTTGCTTCCTACTTTAATAAACATTAATCCCAACCACAACGAAAACATAAATGAACGACCTATTTCTGAAAACAAACATTTATCATTTTAAACATTTTCTTAAATTATTTAAATCTTATATATAAAATTCGCGTGAAGAAAAAGCAACCACACCTTTCGTCTTTCCTTTCCCACGCTTTTCTTATAAGGAAAGGATGGGAAGAGGAAGTGGACTTTCCAGGACGCACAGAAAGGAGATATATTCTTGTTCTGTGCATTCTAACTTATTTAATTTAATTAGAGTCACAAAAGTTACAGACTAGGTTTACAGGACAAATATATAATATTTTTTACATTATAGTCAATTAGTCGCCCAGTACTATTGTCTATTATTTATTCCCTTATTCGAATGAACTACGTCATAAGCTCACATTAGAGTTGTGTAATGACGTTGTATTAAACAGCATGCAATAACATGACTTTATGACGTAAAATGCAAGTAATAAAAACATTAATTATGTATAATAAATCTTTCAATTACTATAAAAACAAACAAATTATATTTAATAATAAAACTATTAAACTAAACGATGTGTCTCAATGTATTTGACATAGCTAATATTATATTATACATATATGTATATGTAACGAAATCAAATCTGTCTGTTATGTCTGTTTTAATTCAAGAGATTTTAAAATTAGTCTGATTTTCTTACTTTTCTTTTTTGAGTCAAATAACCAATAACATATTAATGTTATAAACTACGTCATAGCTTTTACATTTTAGTATATCATAGAATAAAATGTCATATTTACACAGCAAGCCGTGAAGCCAGGGCGTGTTGTAAAATAAAAAAAAAGCCTTCAGTGTTTGTCGCCCCAGGCTGAAACGTTCGCCTTTGTAAGTGCACAGACTGAAACATTTATTACCTTGTTTGGGTGGCGCGACCAATGCAATGGAGTAATGCAATTTTACGTTTTCCTACGTCAAATTACGCTTTGTTATTTTCTCATGTAACATTTGCTTTGTAGATTTATTTTTTGTGACAAGCATTTGTTTAAACTCGAGACTATACTCAGAATTATACATGGTGTTCTTTAGAATACTCAGCAACTTTAAAAAAAACATGGAGAATCAACAAGAAAATCATGATAAAAAGCTATACTTTTTTTTATTTGGAACAACTAACGACTACATAATGTATATACATCAATATATACATACATATATACTTTATTGACTTATAAAATGGAATAAGTTATTAACGTGAATTATAATAATTTATCAGGACGATGCTAACCACAAATAGCTCGCGTGAATAAAAGACAAACAGTTCATTGATTAATAAAACTTATTTCCATAGTATCGAATAAGTGAAACCCCATTTATAACCTATTAGTTGTCGCCCGTGAGTCCGTTCGAGCGGTATTAAAAAAAAAACTTAATTAGTAGCCTATGTATTCTTCCATACTATGTTCTACATCAATGCCAAATTACAACGAGATCCATAAAACCATTCTGGAGATATCTACAAACATCCATCCATCTAAATATTCGCATTTATAATATTAGTATGATGGTTTCCTTGAACATTAGGTGGTTAATACTATTGTTTTCTTAGACTTAGGAAGAAAAAATTTCGTATTTCAGAATATATTCAATTCAATTAAGTTAAATAACGATTTGTACGCGATAATATTGCTGTTGTATTTGGATACTGTTGGATATATCTGACAGCTATTGTATATTATCAACATTTGAGCTGATATAAAGTCTTAATAGATCATGAAATTCTTTACTTCCATCATAAAAGTTACCGTCGAGCATGTTTCATTATACTTAGGAACATTAGAAGCTACGTTTTATGTTCGGACATTCGCTTTACGAATACAAAGATAATCAAGGCTTTATCAGTAATGAGACATTCTTTGATTGTTGATTTTATATTAAAGAAAATCTTAGGCCGGTTGCACACGATATCTGTATTCGGAATTAGGCGTGACAAGCGCGCAAACTTGTCATGTCTACAAATACATTAAGATGCTATAATATATTCTACGCAATAGTATTCTGGCGCCATAAAGTCCAACTTGCGCCCTCTATTTGGAACGTCATACCGATCGATATCGTCTCCCCCACGATATTGTATTTTAACAAACTTTGTCAACTCAAACAACTGATTCCAAGTTCTCTCAAACTCTGGAGAGATTGAAAGTTGTCGTCTTACACATTCAATGGATGTGAATACGCTTTTTAACTGTCAAAAGCAGACGTGGGGCTTATCAAATATGCGTAAATATGACAAAGATGTACAAGTACATGACTCTTTATAATACTGTCGGTGTCACGTCATTGTCACGGAGGAATCAGAATGATAGGTACAGGTGCTCCAACCTATCATTATGATAGATACAGATGGTATACCTATCAGAATGATAGTGATGATCATGATTACCAACATAATGTTAATGCAGGAATTTGGTAGTGGAAACCTTTACGTTAGAATATAGACATGTTTTCAAATAACTTAAAGCACGTTGTGAAATAGAGAAGAAAAATAACTTTAGCGTACGAAGACGCGTGTAACTACAGTACTTTATAACCTTTATTGCATTATGATAAGCGTATGCGTACAAAGTATGCTACTTATATAGAAAATTCAAACTATATTAGCATTATTTAAAACTTTCATGCAGCGAACTTCTACGTACTTGAGAATTCTTCTCTTTGTGTTGTAATTAATATAACTTTCGTTCAAGTTACTACAAATACTTCCTATAAAGCATTTATAACTAATTTTGATGCAAAGATTTTTTTCAAATACTTGTATGAGAAACAAAAATGTATTTATCATCCCTTTAAACGCTTCATTACGTTTAAAATAGTTATTGCGGTACTTAAATAGGTTAAATTTAAAGAAAATTGATTTAAATATCACATAAATTTACTACCACAGATTAACAAAAATGGTTCAATTATATACTGGGTTTAATATATAAGTCGTTAATAAAATGATTAAGTGTATTCTTTGTGAAATTTAAATGTTAAAGATAACATGAAAATCTCCATAAAGCGAGTGCTACACGTAAGCTTAGATATTAAGTCATAATGCGCCGTCAACTTTTTACTCCGATAATAAAAGTTGCCTTTGAGCGGCGTCTCATTATACTTACGGGTATAATGCTAGTTTCACACAAGGGTAGAACAGTTAGAAAGACCAGAAGAATAGAACAGTATTGCTATTATTTAAACGTACACGTTCAAACAATGAGAGTACTGGAATTGTACTGCACTGACTCGCTCTTGTGTCCTCGTGTAAAGGTAGATTAGATGTTACGTTTTATGTTTCGATCAGTTTTAGTATTGCTCTCTTAGTTAGCAACAAAATCCTTGATCTTATAGCAAATCAAATATCGAAGACGTAATGAGTTCTCCGAACTAACGGAAGCGGGAAGTTACTAATTATTTCCTTTTAATTACTACTTTTATTAATATTATTACCGTTAGAAGGAAGCAAACATTTTACTTAATTTTGAAACATAATTTTGCAATGTAACTTTTTATATTCAAAGTCAAATAAATTTTTTGTAAAAAAAAACTAATTCCTTACTTCAGTTTACCTGGCTATGTTGACAACACTGTTATCAGGTAAATTTTGTTCTATACGAGCCACTGACAGCAGTAGACGTCATCAGCAGTTCAAATGGAGACAAAAAAAATAGATTAATAAATTGTAAACTCTACACGTCATGAGCACACATACTGTGTTATGCTTTGACTCTATTTTCTTTTCATAATATAACTAAACCATGCTTTTATCCCCGGAGCAAAAACAGTGGGAGATACTCAACAGAAGAAAATAAATTGTAAACGTATTAAGTAAGAATCGCACTGCATCTGCAGCATACTTTATAGCTTTAATAACTGCAAAGCAATGAAATAACAAGCAAAGCTTTATGTACAGTTCATTTTAATATACATATGTTTAGAGATCGAATTACTTTAAGAATTTATTGTTATTTTTATACTCCAGAAGCATGTTACGAATTTACATAATTAAACTGGTAAACTGTTATCCGTGAATATTAAGTAGCTTTATATTTTTACGAATATTAAATTTCGACCATCTACATCTTACTGCAAAAATCTTACTAATATTATATATGCGATTGTTTAGATGGATGGATGTTTGTTTGAAGGTATCTGCAGAACGGCTGATTCCGCTGAAATTTGGCATAGATGTATAACATAATCTGGAAGAACACATAGGGTACTTATGTTTTTTCAATCCGCACGGACACAGTCGCGGGCGACAGCTGTTTCACAATAAACACATTAAACATTTATTTGCGACAGTTTAATAATTAGACCTTATGAACTGTAACAGAGTACGAAAAATATTTTTCTTAATTTTCTATTAGTCTATTCATTAAATTATCTACATCTAAAAAAGTAAAACAACATTCATCTACTTATAATAATATGTAATTAACAAATAACAGACTAAAATCCCTCGTTCAGTGAAACAAAAGATTAACTAAGTAAAATATAAAAAAAACGTATTACGTATTTTATTGAGCACAAAATACTTATACCATTCTTATTATATCAAGAAGCATAGGTAAATAGAGGCTGAGTGGAAAAAAATAGAACAGAAAACTAATAATTTCGTTCGACAAAGTAAATCCTTGTGAATGGGTTATATGGCTGAGATCGGGACGAGTGACGTCACAAGGAGCCACGATGTCGTATCAGCCGGCTTACTCGCAAAGATTGATTGAAAGTAATTTTCGCTGACAGCGACAAATTGCGATCACCATGATTTATCGACCTCGACATACGGAAGCCACGTTAATTCCCCTTTTTAATCGACTAATGCTGTGGTCAAAGATATTTTATTCGGAAATAACTCCGAGACCCAAAATTAAAACAAATTTAAGTGTGGTCACCCTACATAAGGAACAATTGGTGTCTTCTAAGTTTTCACAATTACTATTGATGAATTCAATATAAAAGCTTATAATTATGGTCATAGTCTTAGAAAGATTTAAATCCAAGGATATATTTTTTAGACAGCACTCGGTTGCATACGGCTTCTTAATTAGCATATTTTTAATGAAGGCAGCCTCCGGCGTGGCTGCTGCGCATTAAAATATTTTTAAATTTTTCTCGAGTACGTAAAAATGGTAGAAAGGAATTGCGTTCCACCTATATACTCACGAGAGACTGTTTCATATTTAATGTATACGTTATAAAACGCAAATTTTCTTCGAATTTATATTTTCAGAGAATACTAAAAAGGATTTATTTTCTTACGTTAATAATGTAGTGTGTAGACAAAACAGAATTAAGCATTTTAGCTAAACAACATTTTCTACTAGGAAACAGTAACATAAAAAGGATTCGAACCAACGACGAATTTTATCGTTATTCATTCGAGTGCTACTTTTAACACGTTAACTGCCAGAATGATTTTCCGATTTTTTTTTTTTAATTTTGTCCAAAACCTTTTGAAAACACCTAAAAATATAGTAACACCTTATTAACATTGCTCATATAAGTATTAATTACATATGAATGGAAGTATGACTTGTCGGACACACGGCCTGATTGAAACATTAGCTTGTCGGACATATAGTCCGACATGGCAGCTAACGTGTTAAAGTTGTTTATTTCTTTAAATCGTATTTTAATTTGAACCAACTGTATAGCATTTAATATTAAAAGAGAAAACAACAATAAAGTAACTCTAAGATAACACAACTACTTTTGTACATCATTGAGATAAACCTAAATCCCAGTCTTTGCTTGGACTGTGCAGACTTTTATTCCTTGCATTAGTATCGCAACGAAATAAAAGTCAAAATTGGACGCTCGGAACTAGTTACATTAAAACAATAAGAGTTAAATACAAGTATATTTAAAATTTTATTACAAAGTTTAATCAAACTTAATAAAAATTGATAAAAAATTTGATTAGTAGAGAATAGGATAGTATAATAACAAAAATATATTTTTTAAAATACTTACTCTTTAACTGTTAACGTAAATCTATACATATAAATAAAATTAGAGTGTCTTTTTTGTAATATTGAAATAACCGTTTATTACTACATGTATGTACGGTACGGTACCACACTATACCCAAAATAACGTTTTTTACAATTTTAGTATGTCTGTCTGTCTCTTTGTTCCGGCTAATATCTGAAATGGCTTCAAATAACAGTATTTCACGGGGACGAAGTCGCGGGCACAGCTAGTGAACTATTAATTGCAACAATATATTTTGTACGCAATTGATTTAAATCACATACAAGTTTGCGAAACACGCAGTAAAAGGGAAGCAATCATTTGCAGGGAACAATTCCCTTTTCCCCTTTCAAAAGGTTACATGACGTAGAACTATTCCATCCTTTTTTAGTACGCAGAGCACATTTTTAATAGAGAGGGTAGGAAAGGCTATTTGTTACTTCGATACTTTCACGTATTTTCACAAAGATTCAGGGACAACGCAATGCTACCGTCTTCTCGGGATTAGAGAAATGACATGGCATGCATACTCTTAGATACAGATTAAAAATAATAAAGCCGACTTGTATTCTTTGGCGTGACAGATGCACGCAATTAAGTGTATTGCATCCCGTCTAGCCCGTAACCCGTAGCCCCGTCACGCCCGCCAGACTCGGCGCTAAAAGAATTTGCAATATAAACCTCCCACGCTTCTGATTTAAAGAAAATATAATTTTCTATTTCTATTAAAAACTTTTTTAAAATAAAAGAAAATCTTCACACGTAATCACACTATTTTCTATTTTACATTCCTAACATGAAATATATTTTAAAAGGGGTCATTTCATATAGTCCTAGATATGTTAGGACTATGTTATAAAAATATATATTTTATCTAGGACTATGAAACAAAAGATCATCATCAGCTTGTATTAAGCCTTTATTACAGTGTACATTGGTAATGAGTTCCGCATTGTATAGTTTATACTCGGACTTCTTACCTTCCTCACGAGGATAGCTATAATATAGAGTATAGTAGAGATAGAGAGGTACAGAATAATAAATTATCGATGTAAATTTAATCACCATATGAATTAATAATCATAATATAAATGCAATGGATGTTTGAAGGTATCTCCAGGACGGCTGTATGGATCACGCTGAAATTTGGCATACATGTAGAACATAGTCAGGAAGAACACATAGTCAACTAATTAAGTTTTATTTAATGACGGAGGCGTAGGCGACAGCTAGTATTAAAATAACACGAAATCGTAAGCTGAATTTCTTTAAATCACACTCAATTTCCAATACAATAACTAACCAAACCGTACGATTGTACGTAGAGCGCCTCAAATATTAACATAATACAAAGTTTGCTACGTGTGCGGTATCGAAATGTAAAGCATTGTGCACCGATGTGCAAGCCGATGCTTCCAACACTACATTCATAATACTCGGCATGTATAACGAATATTTGGCAATAAACCAAAGTATACCTTGAATATTAACTCTAATAAAAGTGAAGTATTATTTAAGATTTACTGTGGTGTATTAAAATTAATACATTATGCAAAGTTTTGCGAGCTATTTATTAACTACTACCCGTCACCCGTACTCCGTTCGCGCGGTATTAAAAAACTTAATAAGTAGCCTATGTGTTCTTTAAGAGTATTCTAATTCTATGTCAAATTTCAGTAATGTCTATGCAGTCGTTCTGGAGATACCTTCAAAATAACATCCTGGATATCCATTCAGCCATCCAGCCATCCATCCATCCATCCAAACA
This sequence comes from Papilio xuthus, assembly GCF_000836235.2. Taxonomy (NCBI): domain Eukaryota; kingdom Metazoa; phylum Arthropoda; class Insecta; order Lepidoptera; family Papilionidae; genus Papilio; species Papilio xuthus. The sequence goes on from NW_013530872.1 coordinate 1,924,343, forward strand.
TTCGCATCTATTATTTAACATTTATTATTTATTTTTTATAACTTAATTAAATATCTCATTGATTTAGTATCATATGGAGAATGTTCATATCATAGGCAGTAGCACTTTATGAGTCCAAAGTGTAAATATTATAGAATTTGTTGGTAATTTTTTAAATCTGTAAAGTATTAATAATATAAACTTATTTAGAAAGTTACTTTCGTTTTAATTTAAACTGAGTTTTAAGTTAACTTAAGTAAGGCGTGTCTAGGCGAGCTTTTAAGTAAGAGATGCTCTTATATTAAGCGGTTTTCTTAAGTGGTAAGGCAAGGCCACGAAAACACTTTGTAGCTTTTCAATAAAGAAAAACAACAACAAAAATGTTCAAGTCGTGGAAAGTTGAAAACCAACCAGTTGTTAAAATAGATGTAGGAAGAAGATACACGAAAATTCAGATTGGATTGCTTCAACAATATCTGTCTAGTCATATTTGAACCCATTGTTAATGAATATTGTGTCAACAATAAAATGTAAACGTATATATTTAAATATAACTGTAGCCCTCGACTCCGTCCGCGCGGAATAAAAAAAAACTTTAGTAGCCTATGTGTTGCCTTGTTGGCTATGTCATATATGCCAAATTTCAGTGAGATCCATACAGCCGTTCTGGAGATACCTTCAAGCAAACATCCATCCATCCATCTAAACATTCGCATTTATAATATCAGACTCTAGTTATTCTGATGCCTAATATATTATCTTTTTCTTAACATCAAGAAATACAAGTTGTGTGCCATGCAATTTCATTTTGGTTACACAAAAAGGATTCACTTGTAGCCAGCTGAATCCTCTGAGGTCATTTATCAATGGAACCAAACGAAACATGCACCATTTTTATTCTCTACCCAAAAAGTTATAATAAATTGCATCAAGATTTTTTATATTTATTTCTATCAAGCTATCGCTTTTTGAACCGACTTAAATATTTATTTGCAACTAACCGTGACTTTCTAAGACATATCGTTATCTCTGTTTTGTCCAAGATAATAACAGAGATAACGATATGTTTAATACAGAGATTTTGATCTCATAAACCCACGGTTAGTTTTATTTTAATAAGCTTTTAGGGTTTGGAGTTCCGAAAACATATTTCATCTTTTCTTTTAATTTATAAAAAAATGTAAAAACTTTCATGTATTTGAAATTAAGTTCTTATATACTATGCTAAAATAAAGATGTTACTGATTGTTTTTACTATGTATAAAACGGACATCAATATTAATTGTAAGTAATTTACATTGAAATAAGTACTCATTAGAACTATTGAAACGTGTATATCCTCAGGTAAACATTCCACTGCTACGTATTAAGCTAAAGATAAGCTTTTATGGCCAATATTACCATTGTTGTAAACGTAGATAACGAAAAGTGCCGAAGTTTTAATTTGAATTACAAAATTTCACAAAAGCTGTGCACAGAGGCGACGCTACGTCAAAGCCGGTTTAATTTCCGTTCATATTGTGGCAATTTCTTTATGAAATGTATGCATGCAGTTACAATAGTAAATTAACTTTATGACCTTCAAGACATACTATATTTAATCTGTGCAATAGTTTGGATCACGTAATTTCAGAACGGCTGAATGGATCTGAATGTTTGGAAAAATAGAGTCTAGAAAAGCTAATACGCTAAGTACTCAGTTATTTTGATTGCGAGTGTATTTATTCGTACACGAGACAGCTGGTAATCTTACTTCTAATCATACTAATCTTACCAATGTGAATGCGAATGTATGGATGGATGGATGTATGAAGGTATCTCCAGATAGCTTCATGGATCTCGACGAAATTTGAAAAAGATGTAGCCACATAACCTGGAAGAACAAATAGTCTGCTAACCAAGTTTTTGTTCAACTCTGAGCGGACGGAGTCCCGGGTGACATTATCAAGCAGTTGCAGTATCCCATTCGATACGGCCTTGTGTATAATAATAGTATTATATATATTTAGTGAATCATCCACCATACCACCATACCACCATACCATATCTTTTGAATTTATTCGCAAATATGTGCAGGTTGCATCATGATGTTTTCCTTCACCGTAAGAACGTCGGATAAATATACAATGAAAAACACATTGCTACATGGCAGGATTCGAACCCAGGACCTGCAGATTACCAGTCAAGTGCTTAACCACTGAGCCACCGACGCTCTTATTTAGTGAATAATACTCGTACATAGATATAAATCATACGTAGAATTTAGGTTATTATGTTATATTTTAGAGAACCACTTTATAAACTAATTTGATTACATTTCACGTAAGCTGGCGCGCAACTAAAACCGCCAAGTTGACGACTTGTGTTTTACTTTGAGTATAATTTGACGTTAATTAATTTCGAAGCTGACTTATGTAATTGCTTTGACCTTTTACAGACGTATTCGTCGTATATTAAACCACAATTTATTACAAAAAAATCGTTTTTCTTTGTCACATAAGAAATGAAAAAATATCGCTATTTAGTGGAATTTTTAGGTTAGCAATTGACTTTATACTTTTACAACAAAAAGAATATCCATAAGTAATGATCTATAGGTATATATAAGAATCAATTGCTGTTTGTTAGTCTCGCTAAAATTCGAGAACGGCTTATCTTGATCTTGAAATGTTCGTGGAGGTCAAGAGAAGGTTAAAAAGGTGAGAAAAATTCGAATAATTGCCGGGAAATCCCTAAACTACTATAATACTAAGCTACTTATTAAGTTTCTTTTAATTCCTCGCGGACGAAGTCGCGGGCGACAGCTAGTTTTAAAAAATAAAAATTAATTGTAACTTGTGGTGAATTTTAAAACACAATACCAATTAACATGTACAAGAAGTATGCAATATAAAATAAAATAAGATACAGAAAGTGTGCGAACGCTCGCGGCACTTCGCCGTAATTTCACCCAGTATATTGTAGCTTTATTTTGTTCTTAACCGTTGAAGAAGATTAACCGACACTTACTTTTTAAACACCGATCAATAACTACTGTTAATGGAAAGCTTTATAACTATACATTTGTTTTTAGGGTTCCGTACCATGAAAGGAAAATAACGGAGCCCTTATAATAGGATCACTTTGTTCTCTGTCCGTCTGTCTGTCAAGACCCTTTTTTTCAGGAAGGCGTGAAGGTATCAAGCTAGAATTTATATCAAATACTCAAGTCTGCTGTCCCTTGGTGCTGTGAAAATATAAAACTTCTAAGCCAAGGCAATCAAAAGATACAACCGTTTATGTCGCAAATTTACGCAATTTTTTTGTCACCTCATTGTGTTTAATTGTTTATTACCATACACTGATTCGTTCATTATTTACTTAAGCAGTCCCTTAGTGAACATTTAATGTCTTTAAGTTAATTATTTCTCAGAGAAACGAATTACTATCGCCTCTCGTATATCACATTTTTAGCCTAAAAATAAATTTAAACTAATAAAGAATACAGCATATTGAAAAACTTCTATTTCTCCATTAATTACCGGAAGGGCCACGACCGGGAAACTCAACCCGAAGAAGGCCATCCGATGGAGTCGAAACTAGTCGATGCCAACACCGACTAAAACATGAGAGTTTAGCCATTTTTTAGTTTGTTTAGGATTAAAAAGATAATACTTAAAAAGAAACTTCAATACTGTAAGTTTTGTTTTTTTAAATCAAAAGACTTGTCGGCAACAGTGAAACTTTTAACGAGTACATTTTTCGGGCTTTAGCTAGCAGTTTGTTACATTCAACATATAAAACATTATCATCTAGTTTTTATTTTCTTTGTAACACCGAAGTTTGCGCGAGACTAGTTTAAGAGAGAAAGTTTCGACGTGGGAACATCGTAAGATACTTTTTTATCTAGTAACTTTGTAAGCATCCGTGTTCGTCCTTAGCAACATCTTACGAATTGTTAGTACTAAAACTTTTAAAAAATAAACATGCTATAGCTGTTGTTTCTTGATCAGCCTGTAGCTCTTAATTATTTCGATTAATTACGGAATATAACATAAAGTTACTTTTTAAATTTACAAAAGCATTTTATTCTTTTTAGTTTTATTTAAATTTAATCACTTAAAGTTAGTTTCTTATATCGAAATATTTGTTTAACAAAAGCGTATTATATCTTCTCGTTATATAATATCGTATTATAATAGAAAAAATGTGTAAAAAGTTATCGGCAGTAGAATCTCGTGTTTAGAAACTCGAATGAATTACTTGAATTATTACAAACAAAGTACATCGGATGCCATCGGATTTCATCGCTTTTTTACTTTAACAAATAGGATTCATGTTAAAACGAAATAAAAAAGGGTAAATCCTTTTTGTCGACGAACTTTTCTCGAGCGAACGATAGGAATGCAATTTATCTAACAAATACCGTTTTTGTCGCCATTCCTTAATTTACTTTTCTACGTTACGAATACGGTTACTTTCTCTGGTATTTTTAAATTTTATCACAAAACACTGAACATAGAAATAATTGCAAGTAAATCTATTAAAACTTCGTCATAATTATTCTATTAATCTGAATAATATTTTCATTACTATTTAACTATCTATCTAAGCTAAAGAAATTATTATGTTACCGAATGAAAAAAGCATTTTGCATTTGATTTTTTAGCTTCATTATTACAAACAGACATCACCTGAGATAGTCTTTCATTTCTCGTTACTTAATACTATGAAGTTACTTTATTTTTTTTATATTCGGAGAAATCTAGCTTTATATATGGCCAGTCATTATTATGATGTAAGGAAAGGCGTTTAGAAAATAACAGCATTTTTCTCATCTAGGTTTTTTTATGGCTTGACTTTTTTATGGCCAAATATATTCAATTCCACTAATATATCAGGGAGCCACAAGGTTTTTGAGACAAATTTTTATACTTACAATTTAGTATGGTAATAAAATATTGTTGATTTTTTGTCATTAGGTAAAGAGCAATCATTGAATAAATCTTATATATAAAATTCTCGTGTCACAATTTTCGTTCCCATACTCCTCCGAAACGGCTTGACCGATTCTCATGAAATTTTGTGAGCATATTGAGTAAGTCTGAGAATCGACCAACATCTATTTTTAATCCCGCGCGAACGAAGTCGCGGACGACAGCTAGTAAAATATATATTCCCGGTCCAGAACACATAGATGGCAATAGTTAATATAAGTCGATAAACAACAATTAACCTTTCTAAATCAAATATTTTTACCTTAAGATATAAAAAGAAACATATTAAGGAATTGTTCGTCCGAACTAATGTAAGAACATTACAGGGTTAAAGTGGAAAGCGACTGTAGTGCTCTCACAAAGTAGTAGCTAGGAACATCACTCGCTGTGACTCCGCTAAAACGCTGCTGAGCATTTATTACATTTGTAAAGCGACATCCAAGGGAAGAGTCGCGACTCGCTGTTCCCCTTATCTATTTCACCCGAGGGATTTACTTATGGCTTCAAAGCAATATAATATTCCTCGAGGAAAATAGAATGAATGTATTACTTTTTATTTCAACTACTTATTTAACAGATTTCTTTTTGCAGTTATGGTTGTTTAAAGTAAAGTCATTCCATTTCCCTTTACGGAGGGTGGGCATAGTATGTACTACTTTAAGGTAAATTTATTACTAGAATAATAATAAAAGTAACTACATAACAAAACAAAATTTAAGTCATCCTTATATTTAGATGCGTTGCCTACCTTTAATCGAAACAGGAGTTAACGCACCGACGATATTTTGAATATTAGCTGTCGCCTGCGAGTCCGTACGCGCGGAATTAAAAAATAACAAACAAAAAATAGCCTATGTGTTTTTCAAGGCACCAATGGCACGATATGGATGACAAGGCACATTTAAATCAAATTTCAGCAAACAATCCTTCGTCCATCCAATATTAGTAAGAAGTATAATTTCTACTGCGTATTTCACGCACCTATCACATTTATTAATCAATCATATAATAACAATCAGTTCAAAAGTCGAATAGTAAAAAGTTATAATAAAGGTTCTTAATCTCGATTTGGGACATTGATCATAATCACTACAATATGTTGCGCGTAATTAATAACGTCCCACATGACGCATAACGAAATAAGAATTTATAAAAAAGAATGTTGAACGAATATACTATAATCATTTACTTGCGAAAGCCGTTAAAAAAAGATCCCTTTTACTTGATGCTCTTCCAACTTTTTTTTGAGAGGAATGTCTGTCAGCAATGCCTATATCCAGCCTGATCCAGCAGTGGCCAGACAAAAGCTGATAATGATGATGAATTCAATTCACTGCGTATGTATCACCCTCTTTGAACATATATATACACTTTCATATTCTATATCTGGCTGTTTGAGATTCCGTAATTCTTAGATTAAAAGGTAAAAATAAAGTCGGTATAGTATATCTAAAGGAGCAATACTTACATCTAGAAGCAACAGTGTAACCGCAGCTTGCGACTTCGCAGAAATGTAAAGGCTTTATTGCCTTGTTTAGTCGAGTTCTTGGAATTGCTTTCAAGCGAGGACACTTTACATATTCCACACTCTAGTAGAACGTTTATTCGAGCTCATAACGTACCGCCTATTGGCGAATATACATATGAGAAGTCCTTACTCAAGGACCAATTTGTTTGTTATAACGGATTACTTTGTACGATTTATATTAAAACGCCTGTATTCATACCCTCTTGTCCTTGACAGTCCTAATAATAAAGACACAAAAGGGGATCAAAGCATCTAAAATAGAACATCTAAGTTATAATTATAAGGTTGCAAGCTTGCGTCAGAATTCGCCGAAATATCGAAGCAACGGCTTATTATAATATGTCCATTTCACGCCTGTCTTTTATGTAGCCGTGGCCAACGGTCGAGCCGGCCCACACGTGAATACGAACACACACAACGTCAAACAGAAGTCACACCAAGCAAAACAAAACATAAATTAAACAACAGTCAGTATTTGTACTAATGTAACTAGAGAAATGACAGTTAAACTCAACATAATATTACTGCACATTAAAACTTAGTATGTTCTACTATAGTTTCATTTCATATTCACATTTGGCTTCAACTAATTGGATTCTATCTTAGAATAGGTATGCCTCAACTAGGATATTGATCTCGAAAATACAAAAGTCCATTGAGTCATCGGGTATCGGTCATTTGCATCTTTTTTTAATATCGAACCGGAGGAGACAATGGAAGGTCGAGATGAGCGTTATTAGTTGACGCTTTTTTTTTACCAGTCGTCTGTCTTTGACATAAAAATAAAGGTCAATTTTGCATTCATTATACTGTGGTAACATTTAGAAATGTCAGAGGATGGTTTGTTTGAGAGAATTAGAATACTTAACGTGGATTTCCACTGGTGTAGTTCCACACTTAACTATAGTGACTTCATGTTGTCTGTAGCCTACCTTTTAATTGCGGTCAAGCAATTTCATTCTATCTTCTGTTGAGAAAGGATGGTTGCTCAATAGCATAAAGCGTACTGCTTAAAGATTATTAAGTACTCTTTTAAAACTTAAACAAAATCTACGAAAACGAAACTTTAACGTTGACATTCCAGACAATTGACTCACAAGGGACATAAACAATAAACAACGTACATAATGGTCAATGTATACGAAGTATTTAAAAAGGTTCTTGTTATTTCTTCGAAAGGCGTAATAGGATCGCATCGGCGTAGGAGTTGAAGTGAATGAACTTATGAGATTAATGCGGGCGCAGATGTTTGCCACCCACTGCTACTTTTTGAAAACAATCCAGTGATTTAATAAACGACCACCATGATAGACCGCCTGGCAGCCAGAGCAGTAGACAGGATACCGTACTAATCGGCTCTCGATGAATAAAAAAAAATAAGTTACTATAAAATGTTTTTTAAATAAACAGGTTTGTTTTATCTACAAAAGGTTATTCAAAAGATGCAATTTGAAGATAGTTTGAAGCTTTTCACTTTTAAAGTATACCTATATTAGATTCTCGAAGCGTTTCTCGTCGTAACCATGGTATCATTCGGGAGTCAATAACTCCCCTTCGAAAGTTTAGCTTTCCTCATAAATATGCAGTCGTATTACTTAGAACGGTGATTCTTTCAAATTGAAAAGCAATGCATGAATATTGGCTCGAAATTGTTCCTTCATGTGCCTGTGGTAGAGCATATTGTTCGAATTAATTTGTGTAAAAATATTTTAGTAAACATAAACCACAGATATGTTATAAAGGATTTTGATCTAATTATGTAGGGTAATTTTTTATCGTAAGTTTTTATTTAAAAAAGTGATATGTGTTTGTACATGTCTTGCGGCAGTGGAAACTCTTATTTATTTATTTTCACAACAAGTTTCACAAAACAAGTACAATCATATAAGAAACTCTTACGTCTTTCCACTGTCAGTATAAGCGAATAATTATGAAGATAAATTAGAAATCACTTTCAATGTCAGAAAGTTCCTCGTTAATTTTTATTAAGCGTTCGGAATTTTTATTAAGTTCCTTGTCATTCATCATCGCGGACATCTTTAACGTGACGTAAGAAAAAACAAGGAATATTACATTAAATGAACTTTAAGTGGTCTGATGATTTATTTCACTTGAACCGTAACTGTTAGATTGCTTTTACAATGCAAATGATCATCAGTCAATTCGATTTAAGAAACTGACGGAATTAAACTACGGAAAATACATAAAAAGAAAGAATACTTCACTGAAATCCACAATAAATAAAGTAGATTGTTCAAATCAAATAAAAGAAGTCAATTATTAAACCTTATTTTCTGCAATGTGAATCCGCAGCGCAAATAACAATCTTTATTTATTAACACCGTTATACGACACATGGATAAAGGGAGTTCGGTAAAGAAGGAAAATAATCATCTTTAACGCCTTTAGTACACAACGGCAAAAGCAGACCGGAAGCGCAACGAAGTATAATGCCTGTAGCACAAAGAAAACGAACTAAAGCGAAAATAAAACATGAGTTTGCTCCAGCTTCAGTTTCTCGTAGAGTGTCTTCTTAGCTCAGCTTTAGTTACAGTACGCTTTCATATCTATATGCCACAGGCTTTACGAATCAGGGGACCGCCCTTCGCGTTTAGGATAATTCCATCGTCCGTCGCGCATCGCCCAGCGCATTAAGGGACATTTTCAATTTCACCGCTTCGCGTATTTAGTTTTATCACATTTTTCGCTACGCCTCTAACTTCGTTCCGGGGAAGCTTTGCCATCAGCAAATAATAAGAGAATTTGGCGTAAATTGCGTCCCGCCTCGCGTTTCAAATAACACTAAAGAAAACAAACATTCGTTTCCATCGAAATTGTCCAATTGTTCGAAAAGAAAATACAATATAGAAACACTTATTCCTGTTATCGGATACGTACTGTTCTTTTGCATTTACAATATTACATAAGACTATCAGAACAGAGTCCTGATTAAAATTACTTTATAATGAACTTGCGTTATTTAAAAGTTGAGTTTAATAGAAGATCAATACTTAGCGTATACGTAACTAAAATATAAAAACGAAATACAAAATAAATTTTCGACGAAAAAAATAACATTACTAGTAGAAATAAGCCAGCGAAATCAGTTTATCTGCGACAAATGTATAAGATTTATAAAGGAATGAAGTCGGATGTATATCCGGGGAGGTCCCAGTCATCGGGGACCTATACTATATTTTTGCATCTTCCCGCTATATTTTTCACAAACTATGCATACGAGCCTCGGAATAAATTCCACTTCCTCCTCACGGTATCGTCTTCGTGGGAACTTTCGTTACTCTCATAAATATGTAGGCGTGTTGTAGCAAAGATATTCACACCTGATAGATCCTTAATCAGATTTTCAATCCTGTATTCTTTTTGTTTATTATTTAAAAAAGTAAACATTTGATTGCTTTCCACAGACTTTGGTATATTATATGTCAAAGATTTAGTGAAAGGTGGTAAATGAAAAGTCCTTTTCGTCACAAGTAGCATCTATCACTCTATCTATCACGACATCAAATATTAGCATTTTAAAAAAAAATCCAGACAGATTTGTATACCTGTTAAAAACAATAATATCTACGAGCTAAAAGCGTCAATACCAAACTTTTGTTGCGTGTATTTTATGTTTTTGGTAAACAATTTAATAAATACCGATATATTTTTAGCGTTAGTTATCAACAATAACACATTTTATATTTAACTTATTGGTATCTTAGAACATTTAATTTTTGTTGGGTCATTAAAAGGTCCCGAAACGATTTTACTCCGGCCCTCCCACGCAAAGCCGCAAATAACTTTCTTTGTTGAAATGTCCTTTGCAATGACCGCTGAGTTTTTTTTATTAATTTATTATAAAAACACCTTAATTTGAAAATATAGTAAAATAAGAAATAAGTTAAAAATAATTAATACCATTGATAAAAGACTTTTTAGTAATGGTTTTAGTTCATGAATTTATTCAGAAGAAAGAAGCAAATCATTTTATGTAGTTTCATGATCAAGAGACTATCATTTCGGTCTTTAAAAAATATCTTAAGCATAGATACAAAGAGCAAAACACTATAGTAATATAACCGATGAACCCGTCGTGTTACCCTCATAAATATGTAGACGAATTACGAAGCAAGGATTGGTCGTGGCAAATTGAAAAGTTCTGTATAAATATCCTCTTGTATTATGCTTTGCGGGTCTTGGTCTACAAGATCTTTGTTTTATTTTTGCACGAAATATATGATGATATTTCTTTCTTGAATAATGTGACTTAAACGTTTCTTCACGCTGGTATTAAAAACTAAAAATAGTATTTAAAAATATATATTTCGTATTATACATATACACTATTAATTGATATTATAAGCTGTTTAATATTACTTACTATACTATCATAAGTTGGGAGCAGAATCAAAAGGTAAAGCAGAAAAATATGACGGGAAATTGCGTCAATAAGTTCAATTTCGATGTCAAAATTGAAGCTTCATCATCAGCTCACTATACGTCCCCACCGAGGGGCACGGAGCCTACCCTAAGTTGAGAGTGATGAGGCCATAGTCAACCACGCTGGCCAAGTGCGGGTTGGTTGACTTCACACATATCTTTGAATTTCCTCTCAGATATATGCAGGTTGCATCACGATGTTTTCCTTCACCGTAAGAACGTCGGAATAAATGTACATATGTAAATCGGAAATCGAAAAAACACATTGGTACATGGCGGGATTCGAACCCAGGACCTGCAGATTGCAAGTCAAGGGCTTGACAACTGAGCCACCGACGCTCCTAAATAAATAAATTGAAGCTTGAAGTGGATATATTTACTTCATTATTTATTTTTATTTGTCGAATATTGCCATATTCGTCTGTTACATCCGACATAATTGTTTCAAATTGGTTAATTTATGAATACAAATCCATTTATGTGCTCTTTCCAGTTTATGGCAATAATAAAATACGAATTGTGAAATGTAATTACCGAAAATGGATGTAAAGCTTTTCGCAGGAAAAATGATTTTAGAAAATGTCGAAAATTAAAATAACTGTTCGTCGAAAACGCGCCTAAATGGTCGCATTGTATTTTAAAATACTTTTTTTTACTTTACTGAAAAAAAATGAAACTAAGTTTTCTAGATTTATTACACCTTAAATTTAATTCGAAATTAAAAAAAACAGATTTTTTGGGCCAGTGAGAACCATTTATATATCATTATAAATTACTGGAACTTTGTTTTGAGAGAATAAATAATAAATATACACATATTAGGTAAAGTGCTCTGAGTAATTTGGTACAATGTAAGTCAATGCGTCCCGGGCATCGAACTCGCGACCTCGCTGATCGGGTTCAATACACTTGCACAATACTGACTAAAAATTGTTTACTCCTACGCAAATTTTAAAGAGCCTAAGTAGTTTTGAGTAATGCAAACAGTTTATTGACTTCCAAAAATTACACAAAAAAAGATAATTTATGTACTGTATCTAATAAGTAAAAATTTCATCATCATCAGCTCACGTCCCCACCGAGAGGCTTTAGCCTACCCTAAGTTAGGGGTTACTAGGTCATAGTCAACCACGCTGGCCAAGTGCAGGTTGGTTGACTTTATAAATATCTTTGAATTTTCTTTTCAGATATGTGCATGTAAAAATTACTTAGCGACAATTTTATGATTTGTAAACCAACATTGAACATCTTAAAGGGAAATATTCAGGAATACATCGATGTAACACTTTACTATAATATAATAATTGGCTTCCACATGTTATTAAAAAGCGATCAAACGCGAATAATAGTTGGGTTCCATATTTACATGAACACTAACTTTTTATACCAAATGTTATACCGCTATTTAATTTTCGTAAATTTGAAATGAATATTCCGCGGTTTCATTATTGTCATTTTCTGTAGTGTGGCCGTAAGCTAAAATGCTTATGCCTAAATTATTTAGCCTAAAATATGAAATACAGCTTCTACCGCATAAAATACTTTGCGATGTTACACGACAAACACTGAACAATACACTGGAAGTGGAGCAAATGTTTATGGGTAGAACAAACAGGGTTACCAACTTACAAAAAACTGTCGCAAACAAAGGTCAACCAGTGACTTGTCAACATTTGAAAAAAAGACCGCCATTGTCTAAATCGATGTTATAGTGTCAGCATCGATGTTAAACCCGTTACCCGAATTTACCAGGAAAGCATTGAGAATTCCGGTTCGACGTGAAGAGCTGGCAACCCTAACTACAAGCCGCATAATTTTCACATCTTCTCAGTTCACAGCACTTTAGGGATCATCGTACACTGCGCATACGAAGGTCACATTTTAATATTATTTCTAGTACTAAAATTGCATTATTACGCACATAAAATCTACTTTAAAATGCTAATAACTTTTCTATTGATGTTTTTAGAACACTATTACAATGTTAAGAAAGATATATTTTCAGAAAATAAAATTTTCTTTTAATATCAAGTATTATTCGCCTTTTAATAAATAAGAAGGTCACAAAATATAAAAAAAGAAAGTATAAAGAATTTTTTTCGCAATAACTTAATCATAACTTAAAACAAAAGTAATAAAGTTAAGGTTACTTAAAGTATTAACACTTATAAGTTATGAGCTAAGTCGACTGGACACGCGACATACAATTAAAAACGCTTTAACCTCGTTATAAAAAAATATAAATGGGATAAAAAAAACATATTTTACATTTACCATAATATTTCATTTTAATAGTGAAAAAAAGTTTTTAAAAAGCTTCGAAGTTTATTTTGAATATTTCAAATATTAATTAAATTAAAATACAAGTACGAACGTGTCGTTAATACAATAATGGTTGTTAACAAATTTATAATTTTAGTTGTATATATATGTATATAAAATGTCGAGTTGTGAGCGCTGTGGCAGTCGGCAGGCAGTTTGCAAGAGGTGTCATTATGTACTGGAGACAATGACGCCCGAGGGTGTCGCCACCGAGCCTCGCCTGACCCTAACACGGCCAATTTGACTGGATCCCTCGCTAATGTACGGAAAAGGCTTATTTTTAGAAATGCTGGAAAAAGTAAATTTGTCAGCAAAATGTTTTTCAATTTTATTAATATTATATTTAACTTGATTAAAAATGTACGTATATATAATTTCAAAATCAGCGGAGACTTTTAGCATACTCTCATGTATTTTTAGTTAACACGTTTCATGTCTTTACAGCTCTTTTGGATAGAAGTGAACTCGCCAGGCAAGTCTGCACTGAATGTGTTAAAATGAACGCAACCCACTAATGCATCTTCATAAATCAGACGACAAATAAAACGATCCATAATCGGTCAGTTTTAAAATGTACAATTAATATTAATACCATAATTGGTTTGCATAACACATTATCTACTCACCGGATGTCATACATTAGACAAAAGCCTTTTTTAGACTTGTAATGGATAGTGATTTTTAAATTAGCATTTTTATACAAAAATGGGAGAAAGGTGATCAATTGTGTGTGGGCCGTTGAACGTCGGTATAACGTGGTAGGTATTGTTCACCGGACGACGGTAATTGAAGCTCAGAATGACAGATACAATTTATAACATGTCACTTTTAATTACCATAAACCGATCACACCAATATGGGATATTAACAAAATTTACATGAAAATATAATAAAAAATAATCTGTACAGTAATTTTTTACTGTTTCGTGTTTGGAAACTGTAATGGATTAATATTAATAATCTATAATCTATATTAAGATTATTAATAATCTATTCATATCTATATACCTATTTATGAAACAATACATTGTAACAATATACTGTATATTATACATATTTAATACTGTGATAGCTTTTATCCGTGACTTCACCCGTGCGGAATTAAAAAAACCTTAGTAAGTAGTCTATGTTCTACATCTGTGCTAAATTTCATCGAAAGCCTTTCTGGCGTTCTAATAAACATCTATCCATCATGAAAAATTGATCTTGTAAAAGTCATTGGATAATGGAAACTTTTGGTTGCGAAACTTTAAAGTAACATATTAAATCTCCTAGTAAAATATTGACATACATTGTACTGAAGTATTTTCAATGTTTATTTATATATATAATAGACATCAGTGCCATAAAGGTGTGTTCACACTAGCATCGTGCAGCAATCAGCGTTGTTAGTGTTGTGTTCGCTCGTTGGATATTCGTTATTGTTTACGTACAACTGGAGCGAAGCTGCAATTACTTTAAAGTGCTTCAACCTCTCGCATTCGCATTGCGAGTGTCGACCCGCCGAGCGGCGCAAATATGAACTGCGTTAGTTTTTTTTATGGTATTTTTAGTTTTGAATAGAACACAGTTTATTTAACCTTTTAATAATATGACAGTTTAAGTAAATAAATTTTAGTAAGAGTATAGCTATTAAATTCATGGTCAGAAATGACTTACGAAAACAAAGAGAATAGAACACGAAATATTTAATTCACTTTTCTAAGAGTACGACCATTTAAACAAAAAGTTTTAATAAAAGTTCTTCGTTGTGATTGCGGTAAAACGTCCCGGATCGCAGCCGGACAAAACTAAAACTCTGTTCCAATTCATCGGCACGATCCTCGCAAACTTCTGAATATTTAAACGTGAACTGCTAGCCACAGAACATATTTCTGGGAAGTTGTCGTTTTTTTAACGAACATTCTCTGAACGAACTAAAAAACATGCATCAAGTTCCAATGAATAAATTTCTACTACCGATACACTTGTATGAAAACATATCTGTGTCCAATTTAGTTTACATTTCTATTCTTTACAAATAGAAAGAGCGGGATGACAATATGTACAATACAGGCAGTGAAAACTCACGGTATATATCTAATTTGCTTCTTCGTAAATACATGGAGAATTGACTGGAGCGACTTCACACAGCGTGTGGCCCGTTGTATCAATTTGTTGGTGAAACCACAAACCGCACATTAGAGGGCGCAGCGGGTGCACCACATCTGTTGCACCGACGTGTTGCAACATCACATCACTAGTCCACAACAACCTAACAACACTCCGCAAAGACAATCAATATTATAATTACATTTTCTTATGAAAAAGTAAGTTATAGTTAACGATAGATTTTAAAATAATATTTCCAAAGCACTGCATAATATTTTCATCACGTGACATTTCATTATAGATACAATAAATAGTTATTTTAGTCGTAACTAACCAGGGTGATGCAACAATCCGAAATGGGCCTTTGCCTCCGACAACAAGTCTCTACTTTCCCCGATGCCGCGCCGTCTCAACACAGTCCCGGACATGTATCCCGAAGATCTTTTATATTATTTTACTCTCTTTAAATAAGACTCTTTAAATATCAGAATCTTTACTAAATGTCTACAACAGTAGGGGACATGTAGTTTTATGTTATATATAAAATTCTCATATCACAATTTTCATTCCCATACTCCTCCGAAACGGCTTGACCGATTCTCATGAAATTTTGTGAGCATATTGAGTAGGTCTGAGAATCGGCCAACATCTATTTTTAATCCCGCGCGGACGAAGTCGCGAGCGACAGGTAGTTATTTTATAAAACTGAAAACTTCCATTATTATAAACACTTATGTATCTTATTCTTATAAGTACATTGGTGAATAACCACAAGAAAATTGACATTATTAAAGTTGATATGTGTAACCAACACAAGGGCAATGTTATCCGATATATCTGCATGAACACTTGATATAACGTTGTTATTGTTGTTTTATTATAAGATTATCAAAGTATCATACGTAGACATTTAACAAGCAAGTCTGAGACATCGAGGCGCCCAAGTGAAACGTAAACAACTCGCAGACAATGTGTCGCCAATGCGCTAGGATCTACTTTTATTTCACACCCAAAAATTGTTCGAATTTGGTAAATATTTATTTAAATAAATTGACGTTCAAATGTTTATTTAAAAAGGCAAGAACCAAGCTGTTTTGGCTGCATGAGGTAAAAATATTATTCATTTACTTTCGACTAATAGTCTAAAATATTTTAAAAGTTCTTAGTGACCTATTTATGAAATTTTAGTGAAATTGTATTACAATCTGGCTTTCATTACTTGCAAAGTTTACTCCTAGAAAGCTGTTGCATGAAATACATCTATTTCCTACAAGGAAATTACAATATAGTGTTGCTATTCCTGGAAACTAAAACGGAATTACCAGTAATTCAGTATCCCGTCAAAGGGAAGCTCAGATTGCCATTTTACTGAGGTTTGCAGATATTAAGGAAACTGTTATATAACGTAAGATATATTAAAGGTGCTTTATTTTCTTTATGGATAATATTATACTTTTAATTTGTAGAACGATGATAGAAGTTTCCTCCAACCAGTTCATATTTGCATATCCAATTCATGTTCTATTTTACGATAAACCAGGGAGACAGTAATTCAATGTTGAGAGTCTATGAGAGTTAAGAGAACAAGTTGTACTATAAATACTAATATTTTAGTTTGTCAGTTGTACAGAGCGGTGCAGTTGTGTGTAACAGGGGACATTGGCAAGCTATGAGGCGAGCTAACATCGTGGCTGCTATTTGTTTGTCCGAAGCGAGCGAACAAAGGCAGAAACGGGCACAAGAGAATACGGGAAACGTTTTCCAACCTCAATATTTTCCACTTTTGTATTTACCTTTATATTTAGCAGAATAGTTTAAATGTATTAAAAATCATATTTAAATACAACGCAATTTACATAATTGTTAATTTTAAAATATATTTTTACCAAGATTCATTTAAAATTAGTTAGTGCTGATAACTTAGGTTAGACTCCGAGGCTCGTAGTATCGTATAGCGAAATGATGATGAGTGCCGAAACTGGACCGATTATATGTGAGTGTAGCCATTTTTATTAGTTTCTCGTTAACGATTTGGACCTGTAGATATGTATTTTAATGCAAAGCTACCTCACCATGCCTTAATCATCGTAAACTCAATTACGAATATAAACCGAATGAAATATAAAGTTAAATCTGAACTGCATTTGAAAAATGAAACATCAAATATGTATACGGGCATATTTCATACGTGTGCGAATGTCTCGCTAAGAGATAGATGCAGGCGATTTATTGCAGCGAGACCAGATTTATGAGAGACTGTTCCGACGCAACGCTTCAACGCTACCCTTATCACTGGGCACAATTATATTTTGTTACGTTCATACACTAACATTCTTTTATAAACAAAACTCCGACTTATCCTGGTCTTATTAACCGTGGATTTATACTGTCGTAACATATTAAAACAAAGAGATAATAATATGTTTCAATACATGTTATTAGTGTGCAGAAATTCAAAGTTATGATAAAATGTCAGTTGGGATAACTTATAAAATGTCAGTTGGGATAACTTATAAAATGTCAGTTGGGATAACTTTGGTTGTAGCATTCTCGTCATATTACTAATATTATAAATGCGAAATGGATGCCAGAAGAATGTTATTTACAACGTCACTCCCAAACGGCTGAAACAATCTAGAATAATTCCCGAACAGAGATAGATTAGAGCCTGGAATAGCGCATAAACATACTCATATTTATTTTAAACTTCACGCACCTCCGGCAAATTTTCTATAATTTGACGAGTTATAGTAAAGCAGCATCCAATAAAACATGGTAAAACATTGATTAATGTTATATCGCATTAGGCCTGATTCGGCGATCACAATGGCGGCCATAGAGATGCGTTGCGGTCATCTGTCACGGCGCACCAGACCAGCGTGACATACGGACATTGCATTATTCATCTTGCGTAATCGATCTATCAATTACGATAGCTGATTGAAGTATCTCGACGAAAACCCATTTTCCACTAAAAGAGTAGACGCGTGCGACTGAATTTTCTTTGAAAAAAAACCAGAGGAATTGATAACCATTCCAAATAATTTAATAATAATGACATAGCAGACAATTTTCTATAGTTCACATGCGTGGCAAAAGCAGCATCCGTTTTGGTCTGTTGCGTAACTTTTATCTTTTGGTGAAATCAACAGGTCCATTGTTCATCCGGTTAGATAATTTCTACTCACGTAAATTAGTAAAAGCATCCAGCTTGTTGTCCGAAAAAAACCGATTAAAGATTTATTAAAACATTTAAGCTTTATCTTAACACTTTATGTATACATTTGAATCGTATGACATCTAACTGTTTAAACTCGGTCAAGAAGTTAAACAAACAGACCTACATACATAAATACAAACTTAAATAAAAGTTGAAACACGAAACAAATGTACATCAATTAAATACTTTCAGTAAAGGAGTTTGTAGAAAACCATTTCAGTTGTTTAGTTTATACAGAGCCAGGAAACGACCAGAGCTTACTACAAAGGAAAATTATTTAAGCAGTGGAAACAACGTTTAACCTGAGGCAATGATTTAATTTCTACACTGAAAAAAAAAATTATACTCAACGAAACATTCAGGTTTACTTATGACGTAATAATTAGGGTGACTGCACACGTTATGCCCCACCAAATTATTAATCATTTGCAAACATCGTATAGAAGACCTCATACTAGCAGGTAATTTAACGTGAGTACGTAGACTTAGATATGCCATTAAAGACAGAATTACACTGTCACCCGCAGGCTCATCACATGACTTTGTCAACATGACACGATGTTAATATTAATGGTGTATAATATTTTGAGGAACAAGCGATAAAAGGAACGCCTAAGAGTGTCTCCCAAAATTGTAATGAAAAAAATACATAAAAAATATTGAACAGTCGATGTCAAAAGCGTATAAATTATTTCACAGTCAACGTATCGAAATTAAATTACACTTCCTACAATTTCTTTGAAAATGTTCACGACTACGTAAATAGAAAAGTTATTTTTGCACTGAGGCTTTTAAGGCAACTACTTTTATTAATATTTCTTTTTAAAAAGATAAATATATGGCATACCCAATTACACTACTACTTACTTGCACAAATAAAAGATGATTTTTTGACGTTTTTTTTTTAATATTAGCAGATTTTTTTGTAAATTTACTATTATTTCTTTTACCATTCCAAATAAGCTCTAAGCTTGTGCTAGGATTACGACAATAGTCGAATGGCGAGATTCGAACCCCAGGCTTCGTGATCGGAAATCCGTACCCTTAACTATTTGGCTATTGACGGTTACTACGTTTACTTACTACTGACGGTTACTATTTTAGACTGAATTTAAAAACAAATTTATGCTTTGCTATACGATTGTAAGTCTTAAAAGTTAACATTATTCTGCAGATTAAAATAGATAGCATACTATGTAAACCATCACTGTCAACATAGAATAAAAAACTGGACGTTAAAAAATTATAAAAGCACAACGGGGAGGGTTTTAATTTTAAAAGTGTGGAAGCTTAAAATGCCCACACAATAAAGCTCGTGTGTGCCACACGCCATTTTTACTGTCGCCGGAACGTGTGAAGATCCCTTTATGATAAATAAAATTTTATTTTTATTTATCAAAGTGTTTGAATCATTTTTTACGACATTGTCATCATATAATTAATTTGATTCCATTTTTTTCTTTCTCTTGTATATAAAGTAACGGTTTTAGCTCTACAAGCGGCCTGGACCAGATTTCTACGGCGCCCTCTTTTTTTATCGACATTTGAAAGTATTTGTTTAACAAACATGTGGCGCCTTTTTCTGTCCGGCGCCGTGAGCGGTCGCCCAGCCGTGTCCTACCCTAACGCCGGCCCTCTTAGTATATATATTCATGTTAGGCACTGGATCCGATGTCGGACATTTTTTTCCAAACTACTTTTTGTTTATGATACAACCAAATGCATTTTATAATTTACATTGTAAGTAATATAGTTACATTCGTAACTTTAACAGCACGAATATGTAAAACAAATTTGTTTTTTACAAATTCATTATACATATTCATTAAAAAAACATACGAGAAATCCCATTAACTATCAATCTCCAGCGAGCCGAGCTTCATTCCTTTGGAAAAATACTCACTGACCTCGAAATAGGGATTCGCTCGAAGTCGTTACTGAGGTCAATTTGGACGCACTCTAACCCTAAATTAAGGCCGCTTTCATTGCACACGAATTATTTTTGGTTAGGCCAAAATAAATGTCACAAATTCGTACGAAGTATAAACTTATGTCATAATTCAAACAACTGATATACACAATATTAAAAGTGTAATCGAAATGAAAAGTTGTTAAAACCTTATATAGATATTTTGCTATTTATAATATAATTTTTACTATTAATCAAGTTTTTTTTATAAACAGTGTTCTATTTTAAACATTCACCTTTTGTCAGACAGGCAATAAAGCCGCTATTTATACCCTTACACTTTTTCCTGTCACTTCAATAATTCGATCATCGGTCGGATGATTTTTATAAAAAGACAAAAAGGCAAACATGTAATTAGATACTGACTCACATGAGCTGCCTCGTGTTCTTTTTACACGAGGGCAGAATACTCCAGCAGAGCAGTAGACACTGCAGTACTGATATTATTGGAACACACGCTATCTAAACAGTATTTTTTGCCTGTGGGTTAAACTGCAGTACTGAACCGTCTATTGCTCTACCTCACAGTTCGACCTTCGTGTGATACTGGCGTCACGCAAGTCAACGCACGCGGACACCGCGCACCCAATCTACCGTGAAGAGGGAAAGTCGCAAGGAGCGAACGTAATCGCTCAGTAAACGCAAAAAGATTTACCTTTTTTGTGCACCTACAGTGACTGTATTAAAATACATTCGATGAACCTTTAATTAATTATTTTACATATAATAAGATAAATGATTACCAATAAGGGGACTTATTGGTTTGAAACTAGGTCGTTACATCAAACAACGGAGTTTTAAACAAAAAATTCCATTATATTTAAAAATATTTGCAGCTATAGTTCGTTAACAAGGGATCCCTAAAAGCATTATTACCCCATCGAATCGAATAGCCCATCATTTCATACCTAGAATACACGTAGACAAATACGTAGTTAACAAACAAATGCTTTATTCTTACTTTAGTAATGTTTATGGAACATTCCAGATCTGTTTCTGTTAACTGTGACCATTTACGTTTGTATAAAAAATTATCCATTGTCTCGTCCCACAATTTAACTCAGGCAATTCGCGTAAGTAATCGCCATTCGAAGGAAACCATTTCATTTAATTGTCGACATGCAATGCGGTCCCATAAAGTTTGTTGAAGTTGAATTAACTTTTGTTATTGTATTGTTAATCCTGCATTTCAAATGGCAAAATAAAGTGTGCCGGCCTAGCATTAGTCCCATTTCCTTCCCGGCCTTTTTATAAGGAAAGGATGGGTGAGTGGATGTGGATTTATAGATAGGAGAGAGAAATATACCCTTTCTGTACATACCTTCCTCCGTCGATTAAAGGTAGACAACGCAACTGCAATTGCGGATGTTTATGAGCAACGGTCACTTCGTTATTTCGGCGAATTCAGGCGGCCACTTGCTCGTTTGCCATCTTATAGTGTAGATCCAACCATAGTTCACTTACAGTAAACAAGACGTGCATAACAAAGCAGTTTCTTGTGAAGCGCTGACGCGGCCTCAATACAGTCATTAGAATTTCATATCACATCAAACACCGGTGCACTTTGCATTTGCACATACTGCTTGACTTAGGCCTCTAACACATCGTTGCAAATGCGAACAAGAACGGAACCGGAAATTGATTAAAAAAAACTATGGAATTAGCTATATCCAGCGAACCAGCAGGGTTAGACAAAGTGCCGTCGCTCCAAACCAAAAAATTCAAACTTCCAAAATATGTTGAAATGACAATAACTTTCGATAAGTCACGTGATTGTAGCGCGTCAGCTCCATACAATTTTGATGTTCGCTATGGAATCGCTTCGAAGCGAATGCATTGGATTGCCTCACAGCGCGAAACTAAAGTAAACCGTACTTCTTCCGAATGTAGACAAAACCATGCCTTACATTTTCACTTTCATTTCGTTTAATTTCGCTAACGCGACCGTGTGCTACAAGCCTTAACATCGCTATTATTAGCGACAAATTACTATATGTAATTTCATTTGCTTTGCTGACTGAATACTGAGGAAACAAACTAAGTACATTACTCGAAATACTTAAATTAGAATACTATACTTCGTTTTAGGATCAGCAAATGTTTCAAAGTTTAGGGGTCAGTATTTCCTAATAGTACCCGTAATACGAATCTTAAGGAATATTTTTAAAGTTATCGTTTTAAAATTCAATTTTGTTTGTTTAAAACTTCGTATTCTTTAAAATTAAACTCGTTATGACTTATTAAGAATACGATTTTAGAGTTAACTTAAAGTGCTCTCAGAAATGTAACATTGGAATTCTAAAGGAGAGTTAACATGCAAGCCTAAATATATTGTATTTAATTGTAAATAAAGCACGAAAACCATGGTTTTATATCTGGTTACTACACATCATTAGTGTAGATTGCTCATACGAACTACACTAAGGGAGATTATTTACGTTTCTGAGTGCGGCAATAAATACCATAGACTGGGGTCTTAACCAAACGTAATGGTTGGTATTAATCATGTGGGGATAGTGAGGTGTAATGGTGGATATATTTCACGCGCATTCCCGCTCACTCCCGGAGGAGAACTACCGAACCGAATACGTAAACAGGTTAATTTAGAGCCGCGATTACAAGTTATTGCCAACTTCGGCTTACGAAGTTATACACAACACAATTTTAACTTAAGTTGTATAAGACTTATTTAGTTGTTTACGTGTAAAAAAAACTCCTGCGTCATATCTAAGACCAACTCAGCAAGTTGAAGAGACGCACATTTGATAGCCTTAGACTAAGTTTGTAAAATAAAAATGCATATTTAATTTTTTCCCATAAAATTAATAAATATTTTAAGAATCTTGAAGGAAAGGCATTAGGCATGTTTTATATTAAACCAGTACAGTGAGACAGCAATGCTGGACCGACATGCCTTATTTTGATTTACTGGTGCTAGTTAGTATTTACATTAAGCTAATTGCCAGCGCTGATTTTGAACGTTACTGTCCTACTGTACTGGCATAATATAAACAAAGCGTAAAGCCACTTGAAATTTTACTGTACAGAGGCATAGATTTACTACAATGGATTATTAAAAGTTTTATGTTTGAAAAGGCAATAAGGGTAGAGTTATTGAAAGAAAAAGAACGTTATTTTACACGGATCCAATAATTGCGTAGTCTAGACTGAAGCATTTCGTTCATTCATTCAGTGAATGGTTGCGGTTTCATCAATGATAGTGAACGAACGATAAAAAATATTCTCATACCATACAGTTACTGTACGAAGAATGTTGTAAAACAAACGCTGTTATTACATAGGTCATGCGAACATAATTATATGAATTAGTGTCGTAAACAAATACATAATTTAATAGAAAAAGAACATAAGAAAATATAATCGTTAAATAAAAATAATAGAGATTTCAGTTTTTTACAATGTAAACGCACGGTTACTAAATCAGGTTGTTTTAGACACGTACAACGATAATAATAATAAAAAATCACCGAGAGAAATTACACAAACCGTCACGTGTCTTAATAATTACTTTAAACACGAAGATATAGTTTCTTTTAGTTATTACGCAAGGCAAGTGGCGTGACGATTATTACATCTCACAAATACGAACGTACCACATTTGTGACAGTCTTTAATCGTGGGTTTACACTGCCAATACATAGATACATATTCACAGAGCGATAATAGTATGTTTTGTATAAGTATTTCGTCAGTGGATACCGACCGTAATAAGTTATTTCCTCACATTGAAAACAATCGCCACAACGGACGTCAGCTAATGGCTCGTTAAAGTAAAAATGAAACTTCCAAGAATCTTTACATTATTATGCTTTACTTTGTTCATTTAACAATACCGAAGCAAACTCATACATTTACGACGTCATCCAACATTGGTAGTATAATATAAAGAGAAATATCGGATAATAGTTCAAATGTACAATTAATTTAAAGTTTTCATTAACAAAATACACATACAAAAACATACATAAGTCTCTTTCGTTCTCTTTGAAATAAAAAGAGAAAACAATTTGTTACTATGCAGATGTTTTGGTAATGGAAACAATCGAATGAATTTACCAAACGTTTTATGAGCAATCTCAACACCAATGGTCTCCGATAAAACAGAAACAAAACTCGGAGTAAATGCGACCCTCAGCATTCTTAGCGACGATTTATAGAAAAAAAGACAAGTAA
Organism: Papilio xuthus; assembly: GCF_000836235.2. Lineage (NCBI taxonomy): Eukaryota > Metazoa > Arthropoda > Insecta > Lepidoptera > Papilionidae > Papilio > Papilio xuthus. Next base: position 1,949,065 of record NW_013530872.1, read on the forward strand.
AAGCTACGTCTGAGCCGGCCAACAAAATTGGACATCAATAAATAATACAATTCTTACAAATACATACAAAAATATTAATAGAATGTAATAGAAATTGTATGTATTATTATAAAGACCAAAGATGTGAGCTTTATTCATGTGTTCATAATTGAATAAACAAAAGAAAAACGACTTCAAAATAACATTCTCAGAAGAAAAAAATTACTATAAAGTATCGTTGACCAAAAGCCTTGAAAGTTTTAAGTAAATCCCTATACGAAAACAGACAACTTGACATTCCTCTGAGAAAAGTTGCGTGGTAGTAGATTCATACGTCTAGGCTCTCGTCTAGGCTGCGGATATGGAATGTAGTTATACTGCAGCCAGGAGTGCCCTCCAGAGGACGTCGCGGACTCGTCCGACGCGAGGGCTGCCAACTGGTATTACATTCATTATAATGAAAATGCACATTTAAACATAGTTCTAACTATTCGTAGCAAATTATATAATATGATAGTCTATACTCTACGTCCAAATATAAATGTTAAAGCAACGGTAGGATATTGATTTGCATAAAATTTAATACGTCCATTTTTTGCGTCTACTTGAAGAAGTTATACAAAAAAACATCCGTAGATTATTTAAATGCTTCATTGCAATTTTTAGACATTATTAGTTAGATTTCTTTAAAGTTTATTTCAGCACACGTGCTGCGCCATAAAAAAGTAAAACAAATTGAGTCAGAAAAACGCAGCATCGGCAACCTTGCCTTCTAACTTAATTTGTAAAAAGAGGTCCCGTAATAGCAAAAGCTTTGATTTCATTCAAGCGTCAATAGGAGTCTTACACGCCACTCTCTATACAACCCCTTTTCACGAAACGCTATTCTACTAATGAGAACTGATGAAAGGTATACAATATACTGAAATAATTCAAGTCTGGAGGACCCCTATGAATACTATGACTATAAATATATATTAGCAGGTCGATAGTAACCTACAAAGACGTTCAAAAACAACCTTTTTGCAACAAAAACAAACTGGACCGTTATTTCGATTGATGATTCTTTCAGAATCTATAAAACCTAAGAAATGCGACAATATCATATTATAAATGCTAATGAATGAATGGATGGATGGATGTTTATTAGAAGGTATCTCATGGATGGATATGATCATGAAATTTGCCATAAATGTAGAATATGATCTGGAAGACCACATAGGCTACTAATTAAGTATTTCTTTATATCGCGTGAGTGGATTCGCGGGCGACAGCTAGTCATAAAATAAACGAGACATTTGCATTAATTAAACAATAATAGAAACCACTAATGACGTTAAATTCAATGTATTCGTTAAAAGTGGTCGAGGAGATAAATTGGCGGCAAGTGATAGATGCATCTGGGAACAAAACCGGTTTATCTTCATTAAGCGGTAGACCAACACAAGCGCACTATGTACGTTAAATAAAACACCCACTAGCTTCAGCTATATGACCCTAACTTAGCTATCACTGCGAAAAGCTTTTAGAGAAAATGAGTTTAAGTTGGAAGCCCGAGAAAACTGCTCTCCTTTAGAGTCACGAAGTATTATCTTACACAAACTTGTATTGCAAGTGCCACTGAACATTTTGACATCAAACTTTATTAGACTATAAAATAATATAAAGTATCTATAGTATAGCAAATTAACCGCAAACTATGAATCAGTTGGACTTTAAACCTTTTTATATAAAGATTGAATTTGTACTGATATAGTCTCCAATCATTCAAGATATATTCAGCATGTATAAATTGAACAATTGAAATAATAAATACCACTTGAAATATCACTACACTTAGATTCGATTAAAACGTGAAAGCGTATATTCAATTCACCTTTTCACCTAATTATCACAATGGAAGTTCAACATAAACATTACAATAGGACTTACACAACACAAAGTCGTGTACACATCTCGTGGCCATCGAAGTGGAAGCAGACCTTAACGAGCTGACGTAGCCCGGCCATTGTGCGGAACCAACTCGGCCCGTACACTCTCAAATAACGAGAATGTTTCGTGAGCAAATACTAACACAAGCCCCTAGTCTACCTCAAGTGTGTTCCAAACAAAATTATAACAATTTTCAGTCTGAAATCATTTATTCTAGATCTTTTAATCTTTCCTCTTAAAATAACTGTCTGAAAACCAATGATTTTCGTACATAGATCACATTTAACTTTCTATTGCCGTTTGTTTTAAATTTATTAAAGAAAAACCTTACATTTTCTTGTAAATTTTATTTTTATACTCCAACATAAAATGAACATTAAATATCTGAGACGGGCAACTTAAACGTAAAGTTTAACGGGCATCCTGAGCCGGACGTATAATGAACGCCTTTGTAAAACATTAGGTGCACGTGTGAAGGAAGTTGCGGGAGAAATGAGGCCATTACAACCGCTGTTATATGCCGCGCAACAACCACCCACTAGCCGTTTCACTTTCATGAACACAAACATGAAAATAATCCTGAAAAACTACAACTCAGATTGCAATTTTACAAATCTTAAATTTTGACTAAACTACAAGGTATTTGTTGAGTTGAAGTTATTGTGGGTTCCGAATGTTCAAACACATGTAAAAAAAACAAATTGTCATTCTCTATCATTCTCTTGGAAAAATCAGCGACATTTTGTTTAGGGTGATGTGATTTAACGGTGACAAAGAATTTATGATGCCTATGACTAATTTCGTATCCCGTCAGTTTATAATCAAACAAGTCTAACGACATGAGAAAGCGAAAGGCTGCATGAGTTCATAATTAAAAATCTTTACTTTTTACTCCAATGCGCTAAGGGAGTAATTATTTTACTTTCATTTCTATTTCAACATAAATCATTTTAACGATTAAAATCATAAACTTAGTTACGACTATTTTCACAATCAATTAATCTTAAACTAGACACTTTATTAAAGACATTAATTTTATTCAAATTAGCAGAATTTGACTGAGATTTATTCGTGGTAATTTATTTCTTAAATACAAAATACATAAAAAGTAATTTGATTTAAGGCAATTTAAATTTAAAAAATAACATTAACAAATACTGAAAGATCATTAAAATTAAATTACATTAAAAACTAAATCCTTAAATCGTTAAGTGCTTTATTTATAATCTTTGTAATTTATTCTCTCGGCAAATATAATAAAACTGTCTACATTCCAGACTTATTAATAGGGAGGGATGATGTCAAAATATAACCCTCAGAGACGAACATTCTCGAAGGACGTCAATACTTTCCCTCGTATTCGCAAAGCAATGACCCTATTATAGGATATAGCATCTGAAATTGCCGTTACAGCCGTAATTGGTACGTAAATAAAATTGCTATTGTAGAATTGCGGAGCTCGGGCACATTTAAACTCGATCTATATGTTATATGTAACCGCCACGACAATTACAGAGGTTGTAAACATTTTTTAATACCAACGTTTTGTAGACAGTTATTTTGTTACTGAACGATAAAATATTGGTATTATTTTAAGCCTTTTAATAAAATCTCAAATTAATTAAAAAGTCAAGTACCTCTTTAATAGTTACAGAAGACGACGAATCTAATTGAACACACGTTAGCTTTCAGAACGAATCATAATAAGGGTGAAGAGATGCAATAATATCAATTTAATGAGAAAATATACATAATTTGGCATACTATATTGGCCCTGGTAAAGGAAAAAACTTTTGAAAACCACTGCCAAAATATTCTTTTTGAATCGGTAACAAAATAAAATTCATAATATTTTCAAGTACAGTCAGCGTCATATAGATCGTCACAGACAAGATATGCAAATATATAGGTACAGCAAAAGTAATCAATTATATCGGTACAACAAAAGTCCTCAAAATAATAGATACATTCACCCTGCTCAAATACATCGGTACATACACAGCGTCAAATATATGAGTACATGCAAGATGCTCATAAATATCGTAGCAGCCACAGCGTCATATGTAACGAAGCAGTCAAGGTGCGCAAAAATATCGGTACATTTGACAAAATTGAACTCTATCTCTATATAATTGTGATACAATTTGGAATAAACTACTTCTGTTACATTCATTTGACACTTTGCATCAAACCATTTTTCAAAATTTACTAAAAGTGTTCGACGCGGATGACAGATATTAGGTAGATAAAACCAACATCAAATTTAAGTTTGTCATCATATATGCTAGTTTGGTCTCGTGGCCTTACTGTTCGCCGCCGTTGGTACGTAAGGTCGGCGGTTCAAATCCCAAGCCACTATTTTTTTTTTGATATTTAAACTTTTTAATTTTAATATCGAAGCACATGTAATTAAACTCTATCGCCGTAGTTATTAGATACTTTTTGATATTGCCTTGGACTAATGAGTTTGACCGTTAAAGTACTTTTCTATTTCAAACAAAAATGAAGGAGATAAAGCGATGCTATTGGCATGTAATTTGTTTATTACTCATGTTTGTTAAACTTGTACTGGTAAAAATATCACGTTACCTTTTACTGATACTGATTATATTTAAGAAACAAAGAAAAAAAAAATGAATATCAATATCCAAACTACATAAAATTTTTGGTCGATTTCAATAAACATTCCAGTGTGCGTGGGCGCGCACACATATGTAGATAACACTTGTACGTATAGTTTCCGGGCGTACCATTCTTAAAACCCGCAAAGACAATCCACGCTCCGCCCACTCACTTCACCCGCGATGGTCTGACCTAATTGTTGTTAACTTTATTTAAATTTCTTTCTACCCGACAGCGAAAATTATAAAAAAAAAATTGTCGAGCAAAATTTTACATTACCAAATTTTTACTGGTTATGAAAAAATAACCCCGTGATTGATAAAATGAAAAAAAAGTAGCCTGAGATTCGAACCGGTAAACTTACATATTACGGCAAACATACTAGAATACTGCGCCAAACTAGTAATATATATATTGTGACAAGGCAAAATTTGATATAAGTTAATACGTATCTGTCATATTCGGCGTGACAAACTTTTATATTTAAGCGTTATGACAGGAGAAGAAAAATATTGGGTTGCCCAGTAAGTTCGTGCCGCTTTATAAGGAAAATTGAAACCCTGTTCTCTTAAATTTTTGGAAATGTTTTTAAATTATATTGGTAAGACTCTATACCTAAAACGTCTTTTATTATTGGATAAAATTTTAAAAATTAGTTTTTATCTCAACCAATGAAATGAAATTATTCACAATATAGAAATTTTTGTGACGTTTGATAATGGTGGAAATCCGAAAATGAATCCACTTCAGCTACAGTCTATTGTAAGCTTCATATCGAAAATCAGAACGAACTTTCCGGACAACTTATAATGCTATTACAAAGTGTCAAATGAATGTAACAGAAGTAGTTTATTCCAAATTGTATCACAAGTATATAGAGATAGAGTTCAATTTTGTCAAATGTACCGATATTTTTGCGCACCTTGACTGCTTCGTTACATATGACGCTGTGGCTGCTACGATATTTATGAGCATCTTGCATGTACTCATATATTTGACGCTGTGTATGTACCGATGTATTTGAGCAGGGTGAATGTATCTATTATTTTGAGGACTTTTGTTGTACCGATATAATTGATTACTTTTGCTGTACCTATATATTTGCATATCTTGTCTGTGACGATCTATATGACGCTGACTGTACCTAAATAAAAGCCATTAGACAAGCTAGTGTCATAGAGAATTCAAAAACAAATGACATCGCGAAAGAAGACAATAAATCAAAGTTGAGCGAGGAGTCGCGACGGTGGCGCCCTCTGAATCACAATATTGCTCTGATTACGCCTAAAATTAACAACCAACTGTTTATCATGAGCTGTCTCTCTGTCTACGTTTAAATATTCTTACACATTAATTATTGTTACCCTTTAAAAGGGCTTTTATCAAGACCTTATGTCTGAAATCGCAATGCTTTTAAATTATTTGCATATCCTTGCGTGTTTTCGTTGCTTTGATAAAAAAAGTTATTACTTAAAACTATAAAATAGATGAAGTAAGCAATTGAAACGATTTTTGGAAGATAAGGGGGCGAGGGGCGAATCGAGCAGAGAGAACACCGAGGTGATCATGATTATCTGCAATACCAGAGGAACAGCAAATGCGTTGACAGCCTTTGAGAGACCCTAAGTTTATTCCTTTCTTCAAAATATGACGAACTTTGAGTTAATATTGTGAGGTCTCAACCGATTGTAATTAATACTGAATAAAAAAAAGACAAAAAACTTTTCAATACGTAACAGAAAATATATCATGTGAAATGATGGCACACATTGTTCCTGACAGGCCAACAAAAGTACAATTATACTTCTTTATGGTCGCGATGACAATAACCAATTTCATCATATCGAAAACAAATTAATTTTCACGGCAGCTTTTTATTATCGTCATTTTTCAGTTACATTCAAATCGAAATTCATTTTACATTTTCATATCGAAAGCAACCAAGTTAATGTTTTCTGTGTATTTAATAATTATACAAATTCAACTTACGAGTAAATTATATACAAAGTTAATTTACTTAAACATTATTATATAAGACAAAACCGTATAAAGTATTTCTATTTAGTAAAACTTCATATCACAAACAACAAACATTTCACAAATTTAATCAAAACAAAATACTATTCATAACTCAACGGATAATGTTAAGCCGTACCAAATTCTGTTGTAAAATATTTTGACAGTGTCTACGTCGTAGCGCGATGTCTACGTACGTAGCGCTACGCGAGGTTATTTCGGAACTCGATGCACGAGTGGTTGTGGCTTACGAACTATGTGAAGTTCAATTTCCACGATATCAATATGGATGCTAATTTAATAATAAGTATCAATTTTGTAACGTTGTTATCAAATGTGTAAAATTATCTAATATAATTTTTACTTGTTTTTACTGTAGTAAACAATTTTCAATAGATTTTACAGACATTGCCGTGTTTTTATACATATAAGTGTTCTCCCTTTTTGTATTGTCCTAAAAACTTTTACCTTAGTAGAAAGTTTTTTTTTTCATCAAGTTCCGAGACAGATCGAAGGAAAGAGAATTGAAATACACTCCGACTGGATAGAATTGATCAAACGAACAATAAACCATGGAGAGGAATGAAAGTTGATGCCTAAAAGAAATCTCATTAAAGTGTATTGAGAAGACTAATCTAAGTTATATCACAACACTCACTGAATACTTATTTAAGTTATCTTTGTTAACACTTCATGAGTTAAGTTTTGATGATGCATTTGGAAATCAAATCAATTCTAAAATATTAAAATCATTCGTACAATAAAACAAATTATCAGATACTAGTTGTCACTCTCGACTAAGTTCGCGCAAAATTAAAAAAAACAAACAAATAAGTAACCTATGTGTTCTTCCAGAATATGTTCTACATCTATGCCAAATTTCAGCAAATTCCGTTGAACCGTTCTGAAGATACCTTCAAACAAACATCCATCTATCTAAACATTCAAATTTATAATATAAGTAAGATATAACAAAAGAATCTCAAAAAAGTATCTCAATAAAAGAACGAGTCATTGTAGCGTGAAGATGGAGTAGAGCAATACAAAAGCCATATGGAAGTTAAGTCACGTGCCCATTGCGACGTTAAATGAAGAGGCTCGGACGTTGTCCAGACTGGAGTCCGGAGTCCGGCTAATGGAAGTGATAAAAGTGTTTAACTCACTCGAAATTCACATTTCAAAGTTTTAACCAGCGCCGACGAACGTCCAATTTCATGTGCGCGATGATAAATGCTTCACGAACGTGGATTACATTTGTGCACTTCAATTTCGAGCGCAATGCAAAATGTAAATATTCTCTGTGTTTAATATTCACGGAATCACTCAGTCTCTGTTTACATTATACAATCTGTTATTTCTTTACTCAGTTAAGTCTCAGATTTACTCGCTTCCTAGGAATTTAAACATAAAGTTCTGCAGCAACTAGTTAGCCATTGTTACTAGTACAAATAAAGTAATATGAAGCACCCATATGTTTAACTTACACAACGTTAATTATATATTATTATAGAAAGTCTTATACGGACAAAACCATACTTGGCCAGCGTGGTTGACTAGTCACCCCTAATTTAGGGTAGTCTCCAAGCCCCTCAGTGGGGACGTATAATGATGATGATAAGATACGAACAAAAGACGTTAACGCCATCTAGTATCAAATAACAGTGGTAGGGCGTACATCTGTTGCACGAATTGACCGGTCCGAACGGTGAAGTACCACGATCACACAGAAGACAGGCTTGAAATGGAATCAATTCTAGAAGGCTAATTTGACGGAGAGAGAAATATATGAAGGGGATATAAGGTCTTTCTGTGCGTCCCCTCCTCCGATGATTTAAGCTCTATGCCTAGTGGTCACTTCGCTATTTTGTCGAATTTAGGTGGACGCTTGTTCAATCGTCAACTTATACTATATTATTATTATTTTCAAACACAAAGTTCGAAACGTTTTGTTTGTATGAAAAATAACATCAGTGGTAATTAGTCGAACAGTTCTAAGTTAAGCTATTACGAGAACGCTAACATTGTAAGCAATAGCTGTACGATTATAAAAACTGGTGCACTTAAATAACACTGATAACTAGTTGCAGTGCGATGTGTGCGTTAAATTAACATACAATATATCATTGTTGCGCAATAAAAACTTTTTGCCCATATATCACCGCGCCTGCGATCATGTGGAACATTGATATGAGATATTTATTACACCAGCAAATAGATAACGGGTTTTATTACCTAATCTAAAACGAATAAAGAAGGCCAAATAGACAGCCGGTCGTGTTATAAATGCGAATGTTTGTTAGAAGTTACCTCCAATGCCTACATGTATTTCCCTGAAATTTGGCATAGATGTAGATAAAGTCTAGGAGACAAAGGCTACTAATTAAGTTTTTTATTAATAGTTACTTCGAAACGAGTGCAATACGAATTAGATCAAAAATTGGAAAATTAACAATAACATATTGTAATTACATAATTCCGAAATTTAGAAAGATGACATTTTCGACTAATCCGCGGAGCGAGAATCATTTTTAAAACGGAAGAATAAATAGGATATTTTCAATTGAGTCTGTAATCCCGACATGAATGTATAATAAAGGAAATCCCTAGTAAATCTGCGTCCTCGCTTCTCAGAGAGGGAGAGGGCCTCCGAAGCGTATCATTAAGTGCTCGCTAACGACAAAGCTTTGCGGCACTCCTACATTACGAGTACCTCAGTAAATAGAAAGGTTATGAACTCAACTTAGCGGAAAGCAAAGGTATTTCACAATAAAAGCCAGAACAGCAGCTTTTAACGCTTTGTTAGCCGCGTTAACATCTATTATTTTGAAAGGATATGTTAATAAATAATAATAAAACATAGGTATATATTTGTAGTCATGTCATCCTTCCAATTTTAAGGTTCCGTACCTCAAAAGAAAGAAATAGCAACCCTTATAGGATCACTTTGTTGTCCGTCTACCTGTCTGTCAAGAACCTTTTATAAATTCATTTTATTTCACTAAAACAAAAGAGATAACCAAATAAGTATGATTTTAAAGGGGCTACATTTTTAATCATTTGAGTAATAAATCAATAAAAAAGGCATTCGGAGTTTTTAATAGGCCATTATAGGCATACGTCCGATGGAAATTCAATAACGTAGGGTGTAACGACGCAGCGAACTGAGCACAGGTAATTCATGAAAGTAATGACCGACATTATTGTGTACTGCGGCCGTGTAACTGTACACGTCAGTTACACACGGAGCTACGAATTGTACACACTAAGCTATGAATTAAAACCAAAAAAATAATATCAAATCACATGCTTCAATTACAATTAATTCGATATTCGATTAATTACAATTAACCGCACAAAAGCTTTATATTTAGTCAGATTGATTAAAAATATGACTCGGAGAAGCTTGATGTAAAAATGCTAATTATAACATCGATTTAAAGCAAACGTAGACACAAACGTAACAACTTCTAGTTTGACTGTGTGTTGCTCTTTTTGACTGTAATCATAAATAGATTCAAAGCTTTAAAAGAGTTCTTTACCTTTCATAGTTCTATGTTTTGAACTGATACACGTATTGTTAGGTGTCGTGTTGTGGGACGTGCGATACGGTTCAAGTGACATTCATTTGTTATATGTAACGGTCGCCGCTCGACTGAACGCCTCCTATGATAGGTAATTGTGTACAGAACACATTATTAATGATCCTGCAAAGGTGTAAAATACATGTCGTAATGTAACAATAATCAATAGTAATGATGACAGAGAAACAAAAAACTGATGTAGTTATTGCCGACGAAATTAGACAATGTTATTGGAATCTCGTCATCAGCTCACTATACGTCCCCACCGAGGGGTTCGGAGCCTACCCTAAGTTAGGAGTGACTAGGCTATAGTCAACAAGGCCGATTGCGGTTTGGTTGACTTCACACATATCTTTGAATTTTTTCTCAGATATGCGCAGGTTGCATCATGTTTTCCTTCACCGTAAGAACTTCGGATAAATGTACATATGTAAATCGGTAATCGAAAAACACATTGGTACATGGCGGGATTCGAACCCAGGACCTGCAGATTGCAATTCAAGTACTTGACCACTGAGCCACCGACGCTCTATATTATTGGAATACTAGGTTCTTAATTAAAGTGAAAGTTGCAAATAATACTGCCTTGAGATTTAGCCGGGAATTTTTTAATTTAACTACAACAATATATAATTTTAAACTTTCATGATTTTTACTAATATACTACTCGTAAGAAAGGATTCTAACCAGGATAATATCTGAAGTTCAAACAGCTTTATCGTGTTAAGGATCCCGTTTCTAACAAACAGTATATTAACTACAACACACCTAAATTATTTTGTACTTTATTTACTTTTGTTATTTTGTTGTGAGTGGATGTTTAAAATTACGCATTAACAATATTATAATACTTTAAAAATAATCTAAATATTTCTTCTTATAATTAAATTATAGTTATCAACATATTATTCAAACTAAGAAAACTTGAAGTTAATTTGGTGCTACTTATGAAATCAGGTGCTTGAAGCTCGACTCAACTCGACTCGACTGGACGTAAGCCAAGAAAAAATTATACGGTCCGATTCTTCAAAGTAACAGAAAATATTCAAGAAGTTAACTTTTTCATATCCAGTGGTAGTGTTGAAACGAAGTCTCCGCAAAAGTTAAATAGCGAAGTCAAACTAACTCTTCTTTGAATAGAAATTCCAATGGGTTTGAGTTTTGAACTGCCAATATAAAAAAACAAATAAAAAAAGTCAATCGATATCCAAGTGGTAATTAATCCCACGTTAGAAAAATACCTTGATGTATGAAGTACTAAGCTAGATGCATCTTTCAATCAAAAGAATGTTCCAATACTTTTTATATTATATGAAATATAAACCTATTATTATTTTACCACGAATTAATTCCACCATAAACAACCTTCAACGTAAACAAACACAGTCGCTTAAAAAAACTAGTTCATTGTTTATGGTTGTTTACGTCATCTTTCGAAACTAAAGGACGCAACGTAGAGATGCAACGTGTCTCATAATGTCAAGGTCTACATTCACATTCGACTTGTCGCCGGCTGACATCGTGTCTTCATTGACATTGAAAACTTGTTAGCGTGTGTGGCTACACACCACGCCTTAAACTTGCTATTCTTTTTATCTTATCTAACGAAACGCAAACGCATTTGTTTAAATAACCGCATTAGAGTTAACGCCGACTAAGTACTCTCCCACCCGACACCGCCTCGCGAGAATGACATAACGTTATGCTAAAAAATTATGATGACGTGTGGATACCACGTCGAAAGCAAGGCGGGATAGTACCGAGTGGGGGAGGAGATGACCATTCGGCGTTAACCCTTAATCATTAATTTACTTCCTGTTTGAATAATTAAAATGAAACTATAATATTCACAAATACAACTGTTGGAATACTATTCATAAAACAACAGTGGAAACTAATGGTCATAGTTTTGGATAAAATAAAAACATAACACGTGTTACATTCTTTCAAAGTACATAAATAAAGTTCACTAAATATATTCCGCGAACTTTTAAGCGAAGCAAACAAAAAGTTCGATAAATCGTTATTCTATAGGCGAGTGTAACACGCTCGTTTAAGACTATATTTAAATAGATATTTCGCTTATAAAGTAACAAAAAGTTCATAAAATATTCAAGCTGTTTTCGTGAAGAAAATCGGGTAGTATGGAATATATCGAGGGCAGTAACATCGGCAGAGCTTTATAGGAAAATTGTACATGTGCCTCGGGCATGTGTCCGCGTAGATTGCATCCATCGAGCTATTATCTAGTCACAATACCTTGGCTTTCATTCATCAATATGCCTTTGTAATAAGAAAGTGATTCAATCAGGAAATAGGTTAAATACTTTATTTTGATGACATTCATACTAAGCATGAATTGCTTCCAAAAGATTTAAGAAAATATCAACTACGTAAATAAATCCGGAAATATTTAATTGACTCATCTTATAACTACGCATGATCGTTGTTTACCTTGTATTTCTGGTCTGACTAAATATTTAATTTATATTTAAAATACTCAAACCATACTCTCTATTTTATTCACTCCAAGTACAGAGTGAAGTATAAAAAGTAAAGTCCATTAGAGAAGTCAAGTATTCATAGTACAGTCCGTGTTTGCGAGGCGGGCGACCTCTAAAAAACTGGAGCGGAAACTGTCGTCTATCCGCACGAGCAGTCACCTCTGTCTTTATAGAGCGTGTACTCAACACATGCGTGGACATTTCTTGAATAATGTGGGATTTATAAGGTGTGCATACAACTATTAACAACTTAATACTATATGACATAAACTTTTTATTTATACACATGCGATTAACGATACACTGGTTTAATACGTTTGATGAGAGATTGTGACGTGTTTGTTTATCGCAAGATGTAATCTATTTTATTAATAGTATAATTAAATACCGTTAATTATATTTGAAATTGCATGAATTGGATTAACACTAATCTAGCAAGATATAATGCGATAAAATGATAAGCAAACGAGAAAACTTTAGAACTAGAAGACTCCATCGATGTTAGAGTTTGTATGCGTGAATATAAAGATGTAAAACAGGAGTGCTTTGATCGCATTAAATGAAAATCCGTATCAAAGTATATTGTTTAATTAAATTTGCCATACAAGAAACAGTACTGGAAATAAAAAAAAACAATGAATATTTCTCAATTAAAAGCACAATACAGTAAATAAAATAAATAAAAATAATTTACAAATACATATGGATTGAAACACATTTCATTTTTGGCTGTTCAGTTTGCTTGTATGCGGGCTAATTAAAAATTCTTTTGCGCATCGGAACTGGGAGATATCAAAGCTCAATGGAGTAGTCAAAGGGAATCTGTGACGCGATCAGCCGACATCAAACTGTACCTACAGAATCTGGTACCAACATTGCACTATCACAAATCGATAAACTATGCGAGACGCGTTCTCAGTCGCATGTTAATCAAATTATGACATCAGTCAGGCTTTTAATATTATTAAACGAACATATAAAACAATTATATACGTTTATATCTTGGAAAATATAACCATATTTCAAATTAAAATAATAGGTGTTGTGCGTTTGACCTTCAGATTTTTATAAGCACCTTAAACCTTAACTTGCATACGTAGATGAATGTGGAAGTTGAAAGAAGTGTCTCAGAACTACGCCAACTGGAAGTAACCTTCGCCTAAACTAATCCATTTGTCTATTTGAACTTTTTAATAGTAGTGGAATAATTCAAAAGATATATTGAAACTAAATCAACGAATACGGAACGCAAATAAAAATAACTCGACGTCGATAAGCGTTAAATCTAATAAAAGAATCCATCATTTTCTATCAAAGGCACTTCTGACTTTAATATTAGTATGAAGCGACGTTTGATTTCCTATGAAAGATAAGAAAAATTCCACCTTAATCAATCTGCGTACAATCCGCCTATATCCCGATTGTATCCCCGATAGATGCATAAAGCTTCCAACCTATACAATATTGATCAACAGCCCTGCCTTTGTTCGCTGAATAAAGAATAATAGAATGCTAAAAAGCTTCTATTATATTGTTATTTTCTTATGCGTATTATAAATATTTTGTGATTAATTTATATTATTCGTGTTTGTCAACCGATTTAATAGTACACACTTTTCTCAGAATATTATGCGTTATAATTTGAAATGCGTTTAAATACGAGTATAGAACCTAGTTTAGGAACCAGGCGTACTACTACTTTGTAATTTAATCATACTTTTGTTGCCTAAATAAACGATTATTATTATTATTAAATTTCCAGGACTGTTTCATGCTAAACTCGAAATTTCCATCTCTTGAAGTAAAAGTTATACAGTTGGCTAAAATTTTAATACCAAATATTAACAAAAATGAAATACGTCAATGTATCCGAAAAAGTCGCTTGAAGCTGCTACTATACCACAATAAGCAAATGTCGTTTTACTGGCTTTTGATTGAAAAAAACGTAACAACGGTTTACGTAACATTCTATCTAATGTCATGTCGTTATTACAAAAACAATTCATGTAAAGTTCACATTAAATTACTTACCTACACCTGTTTCTCACCAACACAATGCTTACAATAACGTCGTGTGAAAAGTCGTTTTTTTCATCAATTACGGTGTCTTTATACCAACCTGCAAAGAAGAGAAAAAGTATTTTATTACGGAGAATAATTTCAACTCGAACTGTATAAGATATTCAAAGGAAATCGAACGTACAAGCAGCATTATTAAATTTATTCCTTCTTACATCTTAAATTAAGTTGAATGAATTATTAAATACAGATGTGACATTCAAATTCAGATCGTCATTCGTTTACCAAATATACCCTATAACCTTGAGGGGTAGGCAGAGACCACGGACCTCCATTCGGCGTGGCCAAAAGAACCTCAGCAATCTACTTTTCGCCATTTCGGGAGATGGAACGTGACGGATGGCAAACCGCGTCTCATCCTTTTTCTCCCGGGAATTCACACAAATCTTTGAGTTTTTTTTTGCTTTGATTATATGTCAAGTGCTTAACTCCTAAGCCACCGATGCTCATTCGTTCAACAATTATGTATAACCAACAAAACAAAAGAAAAAATGCAAGCTTTAAATGACTATATTAATTCATTTCAGAGTGGAATGATGTTCTTGGTTGGACTATCAGTCAAATACGCGGGGATTACGCTTCAGAAAAGCGCCGTCGGTATCGAAACCGCTCCGAAACATTTTGACTAAATTCGGAATTTACTTATAATATTTTATGCGCGCGTACCTCGAATGAGGTTTAACTGTATCTATTTATTTATTTAAAAAATGTGAAAGACAAAAACTTTTTAAATAAAACAAAGGACTACACGAACAGCGTTTACAACAGAATTTAATAAAATTTCACCTTTATCAATATCTCGATGCGGACTCGGAATACGCGTATAAAATACCACAACGAGTACCTTCCATCCAATATTGATCAAAAGCGCCCAACCCTTTGTTCCCTGTATAAAGAATATAATCAAAAAGTAAAAAAAGAATGACACGTTCTTTTGTTGCGTAGACTCGTCCCGATGGTGTCCCATTCAGAGAGCATTACAGATGCATCGATTCAACGAAGTCGTTGTTATTGATAAAATTTCATAAAACATAATATGGATGAAAAGTACTCCACAAAAGTACATTTTTAATATATTTATATGTCATTCTGATGCTTCTTAATTATGATAAAACTAGCTCGCATCTGCGATTCCGTCCGCGCGGTATTAAAAAACTTAATTAGTAACCTATGTGTTCTTACAGACTATATTCTACTTTAATTCCAAGTTTCAGCCAGATCCATGCACCCGTTCTGGAGCATACATCCATAACAAACATTCATCCATCCAAACATTCGCATTTATACTATTAATAGGATAGGAAGAAGGATTTTATAAAAGTTGTCAATCTCGGGAGCAAACTTTTTTTAACAAGAGGTTTATCTTTTTAGCGTTGACTGAAAACAGTTATTTCGCATTTGTTAAAACTTATATTTCAATTGTTTTTTTAAGTAACTGACAAAAAATCTACCTTTACAGCTGCTAGGATATTTTAACAAAAGCTATTTTAAAACTAATTGAAGCCTTAGCACTTCGTTTTACAACTAAATACTTTAAACATAATACTCCGCTTTTTTCGGTTGTTAAAAGTAATTAAGGCTAATGGAAATTTTAACGAGGCGAATTTACGTAATAAAAACTTACTAGACACAAAGCCTTAAAACTTTCAAAGAGTAATAAATGGGCAATGAGGTAAGTAAATACTTTCGTTGTAAAACCAACATCACGACAAGATTTAACAATTAAATATAATATGTTACAAAAATAATATTTTTGTAACACTTTAATTTTCTATTAATCACACAATAAAACTAATTTTACGATGTTATTACATCATCATCATCAGCTCACTATACGTCCCCACTGAGGGGCTCGGAGCCTACTCTAAGTTGGGAATGACTAGACCTTACATACTAATGTAGCAAATTCAAGTTTAGATGAATGTTATTTTTTTTATAATCACACAACTCTTCAACGACTAAACATATTTGATTGGGACAGAAATAGAATGTAATCTGCAAGAAACGTATTTATAATAAACTTACGAGCAAAATACAAGTACATAATAATTACTTTTATATAACTGAGGTTAACATATATAAATATCTTGTCATGCAATAATGTATTGGAATCCTCAACAGTGTGATCCAATAAGTGCTACATGAGTATGTCAACTAAACAATACTATACATTTATTTACATCACACTAGTTACATAAAGTGGGCTTTACATAGATTATAAGTTATAAATAACCCTGTTTACACTATTTACAATTGTAAAACCTTTATATAATTGTAATAAATAGAATTAATAGGAGCTCGATCAAACCTAGAATAAATTCAAAATAACAATCCAAATGAAACAAAAAGATATTTAAAAAAGTGTGTGTTTGTATGCTTGTAGTTTAATTTTTTTTTTAATTTTCAGTTTCTAACTTTATCATCAGTTCACTATTTGTCTCTACTGTGGGGAACCTATCCTAACAGGGGTGTCTAGGCCTTAGTCAACCAAGGTTGCCCAGTTCGGTTTGACTTCACACATATCTTTGAATTTCTTCGCAGATATGTGTAGGTTGCATCACGATGTTTTCCTTGACTGTAAAAACGTCAGATAAATGTACATATGTAAATCGTTAATCGAAAAAGACATAGGTACATGGCGAGATTCGAACTCAAGACCTACAGATTACAAGTGCTCAACCCCTGTGCCACCGACGCTCTCTTAACCTTGATCCTTTTGAAGTGGTAACCTTGATCGTTAAAAAATATATATTCACAAATCTCTTTGTATAGTAGCGATAAAAAATTACATTCAAATTAAACAAGACATATCCCGAGGCAACTAGCAACAATGTTCACTATAGTTGCACTGCTTTCTTGAAATGATTCAATCTTGTGAAAGAAAAGTTTTTAGTTCAATTTCTTACAACATTTGTTATGTTTTTTATAATTAAATTATTTATCAAAACTTACATTACTCTATGACAAAAATTTATCTTCAGACGAATATCTTCAATTGCTCAAAATATAAAAGGTTTTTATGATTCTCTTAGTCTTTACTTTTAAACAAGCTATATCCATAATATTCAAAAAGATAATTAGAAAATTAAAAGGCTTGTATAAATAATTTAATGATATTTTGCTTACAAATCGAACCTGTACCCCGATAATGTGGAAACGTTTTGACCCGAATCTAGCTAACAAATTGTGGCATACAGTACCTATATAGAGACTGTAAAATGCGTCTCAAGGGACACAACAAAATGCTTTATAAAAACATGTTGACTCCGTACGACGTAACATGCCTGCGTTTGCTGCCCACAAACCGCATGCCAATCATAAAAGGTTACTGACACAACTCACTAAGATCTAAAAATTTCCATGACGTCATCGAGTACATTGGCCGAAGTCATTACAACTGTTGACAACTTCTCAATAGATGCACACAAATGTTAATTTGAAAGTACAATTGGTTACCTCGATTAATGCAAGACATGTTTTTAAAAAATATAAAGTAATCGTTCGAAGGTCGTCGAAGTTAAGTCAGACGGAAGCTCCGATGGATAGATGGCGTAAATAGAGAAAAAAGTGGGCATAGCTAATTGAAAGTCCGTGGCCAGAGAAAGACCGAGGTGCAAAAAATAGCTGGACCAAGCCAAGGTCCACAAAGGGCTGTAGAAGGACTAGAGAAGAAGAAGCATAAACTTGTGAAATTTTACGATATTTTAAACAAAGAAAAAAAACTGACCTGTTTTAGATTTATTTGTCGCTTTACTGATTACAACAAACTAGTAGTCTTTTAAATTAATATAATAGTACCTGGATATTTCTTTTTTGTGTTTTTTGAAAATTATATTTAAGTACGAATTACTAATAAAATGATGAAATATGAATAATATTTTTCGATCTTACCGATAGAATAATAAAAAAATATGAACTGGTTATTTACAGAAAAAAATATTTTCTAAAAATGATTCCTAGCTAGATGGATTTATCGCCCCCGAAACCCTCTATATACTAAATTTTATGAAAATCGTTGGAGCCGATTCCGAGATTTCATTATATATATATACAAAAATTGCTCATTTAAAGATATTAGATACCATTTCTTGATCGATATATTATGTGATAAAATTAAACATTCACAAGCAGTTTTTTCTCGTCAAATAATTCTAAAACACAATACCAATTACATATATACGATATAGAGAAATATTATAAGTATTTTGTTTGGATTCTTGCCAGTAAGGAAAAATAAGTTGTTATATTCTTATTACCCCAAGAAGCCACTCAATATATAGCAAAAGTAAATAACTGTATCATTTAAGAAATTGTCATTTATTTTAAACGTATAATTTCATATAACGTGGAAGGGCAACATAATTAACAACGTAAAATATTATGTAACATTTAACTCGTCTGTAAACGTCGCTTCCCAGTTTGTTAATTAATGTGGAGTACGCTTAATGTTTGCAGGCGCAGGAATCATACAGACAGGCTACGGGTTCAAAGACTAAAAAGCTTTTTCTAACATTTTATTGTTATAACACAATCGTATGAAGACAAGCGACTTAACCTGGCTTATCACGGTCGAGTAGTTTTATAATTACTCATAACATACAAAAAATACAAATCTTTTCTATTTAAATTATTCAAACTTTCGTGAGACATTATACTAAATTGATATAAAAAACGGCTAAACACCAGTGAGCGACGGGCCGCGTCCACGAAACAATACCAGTACCACTCATCCTGATGAAGGGCCCCCGATGGGCTCGAAACTAGTCGTAGACGAATGTATGTGAGTGTTTAGCCGTTTTTTATGTCTCTTTTCTCTTTATTATATTACTAGTTGTCGCCCGCGACTCTGTCTTCGCAGAAATGTTCCTATGTCTATGTCTTCTTCCAGACTATGATCTACATCTGTGCCAAATTTAATCGATATCCGTATAGCCCTTTTGGAGATGCCTTCTAACAAAAATCCATCTATCAAAACATTCGCATTTATAGTATTAGTAAAATTATCGAAAAGGCTAATATTTATATGTAATAAGCCTTTTTTGATCGACAGATACAACATGCAACGTTTAATTGTCTGAGTACTTTGGACTAAATGATATGTGGTAGAGTATGAATATAATATAAATTATTATTACTTAAAAGCTTCACAACAAATATTGCCAACTTCTAATAAGGTAGCTATATTAAAAATTTAAATGTCCAAGCAAATAACGATTCTATAAGAATCAGTTTAAAAACCATAATAGCAGAGCAATAACAATAATATCGGTATACGAAGGACGATATCGAGAACGCTTTATAAAAACCATTTGTTAAGTATAAAAATTTTAACGAGCAAAAAATACTACGTAATGCGATCTTTATTATTTCTAAGCGATGCCAAGCTTTAACAAAACCCTCTATTATTTTACGGAGTATTTAATTAGTGTTATACAATTCGACGCACCTTAATAATCTTAAAAACCTGAATTATTTTAATCTCAAACTAAACAGAACCGTTCAATACAGTTTTATTTCCGTAGGTCTAACCCCTTTATCAAACTTTTTCGGAACGCCTATAGATACAGGTAGTAAAGCTGGCCTAGCCTATCCCCAATCCACTATAGGGAGGCCTGGGAATACGTACGAACGCAGCGGGACCCATAGTCTACCTACGTATAACGTCTATTAGAATAATAGTTTATTCCAAAAAACGACTACTAAACAGATTTTCATTTGTAAAAACTTCACATTTTAGTTAAAAACCTATAAATAATACAAGGAGCCTTGTAGATCAAAATAGTATCATTACAGAAACACGATCCAGTAGTTTAACAAAATTAAGGTCATCCGTATACGTCATATTAATATCGAATAAGGTCAGTGTCAGCGAAGCACTCACGACCGTCGACTTAATAGCCGTGGAATATTGATTGATGGGAGTTTAATATAAAGAGAAAATGCGAATAATTTACTCCATATGAGAAATTATATGACAATTTTCTTCAAGAAATCAATTTCTTTAAATTCCTTATTAAGGTGTCCAAGTTTCAATCCCCTAGGAGACAACAGAAATGGTGTTTAGTACGGATGAGTAAAATTTTATAGTATAATAGCTGTCACAGCGACTCCGTCCGCGCGGAATTAAAAAAAATACTTAATTCCCTATGTGTTCTTCTGTAAATTTCAGCGAGATCCATGCAGTTTTTCTGGTGATACCTTGTAACAGATATAAATCCATCCATCCAAACATTGGAATTTATAACATTAGCAAGATTTAAATACTTAACTTCCAGTCAGTTAGGTAATAAAGGTAGGTAAGGAAACTGTTCAACATTTGCACAGTACGCCAAAGTGAATCCCTAGCAATGCAGTAAGAATCCAACACCGTGGTCTTAGCTAGTGTTAAGCTCTAACCACAATCTCACGTTATAAGACTTGTGACATTGAAACCAAAGTTAAACAATATTAAATATCTAAGTACATATATAATATTTATATTTTATTCTTTAAAATTATAAGAAAACTATAAGCAAATTTTCAATACACTAAGTCATCATGAAAGATCAGACACTTAAATATTTGATTAAAAAAAACAATTATTTTTGCCTATCATCGGCGTCGTCGTAAAAACTTTGGTATAATTCCTTTATAAAATTACGGGAGACGGTATTCCAAAGTCTTAAAATACAATTTACCTTTTCATCGCAATATTGAAGGCGTTTTAT
Source organism: Papilio xuthus (assembly GCF_000836235.2). Taxonomy (NCBI): domain Eukaryota; kingdom Metazoa; phylum Arthropoda; class Insecta; order Lepidoptera; family Papilionidae; genus Papilio; species Papilio xuthus. The sequence goes on from NW_013530872.1 coordinate 1,970,485, forward strand.
GGAAACAGTCGATGCCTGTGAAAATTTTAATGAGCAAAAAATATTTAAAAAGGCAAACTTTATTAAGTTTACACGAAGCGGAAACTTTAGTGTGTGGTACAAGTTTATTATTATTTTATACAGTTAATGTTGTATATAAATTTTACGTAAGCTAATAAATTAGCAAAGGAAAATATAGGTAAATAAGGCCAAGTACACATAGCCGCGGAGACCGCGCGGTAATTCCATACGCATTGTGCATAGACAATAGAGACAGATCAGCCGTCCGCTACCGCGCGGGGCATGCGTACATACGCTTAAATAAACCGACATATTCACACTTCTGACAAGAATAAGTAAGTTTTACAAGAAATAACAATGAAAGTGGCATTAAGTCCGTTTTCATGATGTGGAAATATATTCCATCTACAAAAACGTTATTCTGGACTTAGTACAATGCTTGTCGCCCCAGACTCTGTCTATGCAGAATAAACAAAACTTAATAACTACATAGTTACTTCCAGACTGCGTTCTACATCTTTGCCAAATTTCTCAGAAATCCTTTAAGCCGTGCTAGAGCTTCCTTCATAACAAACATCCATCCATCCAAACATTCGCATTTATAATATTAGTAAAATGTAACGGCATAGAAAATAATCAACGTACAACAAAGAGTAATAAAAGTTGTTGTAAAGCACAAAAGCTGCGCAGGTGTATATTTTAGCACAAAATTCAATATAATCTCCCTCCTAAGTGCAAAGTGGAAAAAGTGTTTTGAACATTTAATGGAACATTTAACGACTTCCTTTTATATTGCAGCCGGAGGAAAATTTGCTAAACAAAGAACCTTGAAAAAGAATGTTAAACACAATGCCTTTGATAACAAAATACAGGCAAAATGTGAAACCCATATACAGAATAATAAAGGAAAAATATTTTTTTATCGAATATAATGTTCATAATCAAACTTTTTAAACATCAAACAAGCTTAATATTTATTTAAGGCGATTCATAAGTAATTCCATTGCTTGATAATAAAAAAAAAACAAAAGTTGCGACAACTCATCTCAAAAAAATTCAAAAACTTGTTCATAGTTTTCCCTTTCATCTAATAATATTTATTAATATTTTTAGTTAATGAATAACAAATGTATTCCTAAGACGCGACGCTATGTTTGCTCCGGACATAATGAAAAGCTGACAATTAAATTGTCGACGGCAGCACGCCGCCGGCCCTACCTTACCCACAAGTTACTGCAATTCTTTACAAACTCATACAACCGGTCGACTGTGTTAGTTGCAACAAATTTTGATAGATATTTATTTTAATAAACTCTAAACATTTTCTTATTTGCTACAAAAATCTGCTTATGTATTTGCAATATTACTAGACCTCTGTGATGTTATGTGAGAGAACTTTATCAATCATCTACAGTGCACTTTCCTTTCAATTTCGCTATTTCCTTTAACCGTAGATTTCCATTGTCACCTACAAAAACGAAGCGAATTCTATTTGCAGAATTTTGCTTTGCAATTTGCCGAATCTCAGATATTCTAGGAAAGTCATAAACCGGCATAATACACGATTTATCGATTACACGTATATAAACAACCGTAGGGCTGCAAGTAAATTGATAAAGTAATTACAGTCCACCTCAGAACATCAGCGCCGTCAGACTTGCACGCGAGCTATGAAGACTCGATTGCTCGCCCAGTTACTCCTATGTACATAACAAAACTGCATATTGAAATTTTACTTCTTATGGTAAGCCTGATGATGTGAAAAAATCGAAATATTATAAATTTGAAAATTGTAATATGTCTGTTGATCACTCCAGAATGGCCATAGAGATTTGAATGTTATATAACATCGTAATAAAAATTAGTCTGGAATGGATGTAAAATTCCTATGGCATACATTTGTTTTTGGATATACGCGTTTTTTTTAATTTCAAGAACGAAGTCGGCAACAGAGCATTTTCCAAGTTTTCTTTGATGAATTTGTATATTTAATGCATTCAAAAATATTGTTCATCACTTCAAAATTATTTAGCTTTCACTCAAAAGTTTTTGGGCAAGTGAAGACGAAAGTTTTGAGAGGCAGCAAAAGTCTCCCTCATAAATAAATATTCAAGACTATTGAGATAAGAAAATCGGATAGTAAGAAGTGTTTTACCCGAAATTAATGGATCCATCGGAAAATACTAATTTATAAAGGATGTTATGATTTCTGAGAATTCATAATTATTTTTAGTCTTCTGATTCATTTATAAATATCCTTTTGCTCAAGTAAACGGCCAGTAAAATTTTAAGCTTGCTTTACCTATAAGGCATGCATATGCCATTAGGTCCAATGAATGCCCATGTAAGGAAGTAATAACCTTTTGATTTCGAGCAGCGGAAAACCCAGGTGTTCGTAGATGCCCATGAACGTCAGCAATACCAGAGGAACCGCAGATGCGTTGCCGGCCTTTGAGATAGTGATACGCTCGCTTCTTGAAGGACCCTAAGTCGTAGCGGTTTGCTATTATTAGAAAACTTCGGTTAGTATCAAACTTGCAAGTGACCATCGTAGCTTTATATCTTGTATTTGTATCGTAGTTCAGTTTCATCGTCTTTAATAATGTAACGTTTCTTAATAAATTTGTAACAAAATTGTATTTCTAGCGATCGCATAGATCTCAATAATGTTATAGACATTTTTCAGTCATATACAAGTAAAATATGTAGAGCGAATTAGTGTACGAATTTGAAACTGCTCGAGTGAAGCGTCGATGCAAAGTTCACTGACATCTGCAACAGTTACTCGAGTGTAGGCTGCAACCACATCACGCGATTGAACAACACTGACGATTGATCATGTTGAATAACCTTGCGTTTCCACTGCCGAAACGATTGTAAAAAACATATTATTAACTTTTTTTACAAATGAAAGGGATGACAATATATTAAGTTGCTTCAGAGTTAAATTTTTTACAATAATTTCCGTAAATGGCAAAGATGAATGTTAGGCAAATTTTGGTTTATGATTTATTTGCATCACAAAATCCAGCCTGATATCTTAAGGGGTAACTTATCCGCGTTGTTGCGAAATCTTTATAAATACGGTATTTAGTTGCATGTGAGTTCTTTGGCCGTTTGACCTGACTCCAAATAGAATAAACTCGGTAAGGACGCCCGTTAAGGAGTCTTGGACTTATTCAGACCGCGTTTAGCACTCTGCACTCGAATGCACGTACGATATGTATTTTTTTCTTAGTTTATAACAAGTTAACTCAATAGTCTTTTAATCTTTTAAAACAGTAAAAGACTATAGTTATCAAATGTTCTTTTCTCTTCATTATTAATAATATATTTTATTCAACCATTGGACTTTGACAAAATCGTTGAACCCATTCGTTAGAGATGCGGGACGCTGCAATTAACATAATTTATTCAAGATACTAAATAAGGAATATTTCTAAGAGAGAAAATCAATTAAATATCCCAAAACCAGCAGGTGAATTTATAACTTAAGTGATTAAGGGAAGACATTAATACGGCTTTAATGAAACAATTAAAATGCCGAAAACTCGTCGGGATGCGAGGGACGCCGACAACTTTCCACCCTTTTATATTTTCCTTACACCCCAAAACAATACCCGGATGCGGTCTAACCGTGGAGAATTTTACAACTCAACTTATTTTTGTTTTTCCCTTTTAACAATTACGAATATATTCACTAAATACAAGGTTGTTGCATGGTTTTTTTTATTACTTCTAAGTTAGTTACGGTATAACTTGCGTTATACTTACCTAAAATAAAGCTCAAATGAACTATAATAGAAAATCTACTTAAAAGTACTTGACGACTACTGCTAATTAAATCTCTTTTTAAATTATCTACAAATTAAATTTTTTCCGTGTTATTTGAGAATCGAACCCGTCATTCAAATTTAAATCGCTTCGTTTCCACACTTTCTAGTTTCCCTGTAGCCTGTCAGTAAGAGACAGCCCGACATTAAATAAAGAGTAAGCTAAGTTCTTGCTAAGTTCGATTACTTAAACTTGATTGAGTTGTTGAGGTTTACCTCGCGAATTCAATCAAACCTTTAAGCACGCAATTGCGCGGCCAACACCAGTTTTAGCTCTGAGTTTTCACTTGCTAAATGCTTGTACAAAAACATTTTAATTTTAAGCGAATAAGAATAAATTAATAAATTATTTAGTGGTAGAATTTCACGGTAATCTTGGCGTAGTAAATTATCTTGGAGGTACTTTATAATATTTATTTAACAAGGACAAAATTAAGTTTTATACAAAATTTCGTATAAATATTTCGGCAGTGGAAGCCAACGGTCAATTACAACACATAACCTATGTAGAAAGTAATGTCGTTCAACAAGTAACGACATAAATACAGTACAGAACTACTCCGCCTACGACAACGTGTTCTGTTGGTAGTAGAAACTAATATCTAATGTATTTCAACATAAAAGAGTACCTACGTATTCTGACAACAAAAAAAAATGATTAGTACAATAAAGTAATTAATCGTTATACCCACTCCTAGTATCATACTAATATAAATGCGAATGTTTAGATGTATGATGGATGGACGTATGTTTGTTTGCAAGGATCTGCGAAATGGCTGAATGAATATCGCTGAAATTTGGCGTAGATGTAGAATATAGACGGGAAGAGCACATGGGGTATAAATTTGGTTCTTTTTTATTTAATTCCGCACGGACGGTGTCACGGGCGATAGCTAGTCTCCAAATAAATATCCTCATTCCATTTTCAAAAACATATTCCTGACCAAGTAATATGTTTATTGCGATGCAACAAAAAAAAAACAATTGCCGACGTTTTGCGAATGACGACACCTCACGATTGCGATGATATCATCTCTTAAATGCCTTTCGAAAAATATACAACCACTTAGAACACTTAAATATATTGTCCGAATGCTTGTTGGAGCCGTTTGCCTATTTTTATTTTATGAACGTAGTGAACTTTAACATTTGTAGTCAACATCCTTGACCGCTCATTTGCCTTTGTTGGTGATTCCACGAATTTCCAATAGCATTATAACTAATATTAGTCAAATCAAACTGTGGTTACAATTAATTTAAAGAAAAAGTGTTTGATTTCACAATATTTAAATAATATGCTATAGCACATTGAACACAGAATTGTTTAGCTTTTGTTTCATGCACATTACGCTTTAATTTCCAATTGTTATTGCTTTTTTAGCCATATTACGAGCCGTAAACATGGAATAATTAGAACTTATGCTAATCCAATACCAACATTCGTGTATTTAATGTTACTCATATTATAAATACGAAAGTTTACATGGATGAATGGATGGACGTTTGTTAGAAGGTATGTCCATGTACTAATTATAATAACTTTTTTTTTAATCCATATGCACGGAGTTTTGGGCGACAGCCAGTTAGCTTATAACACAATTTAATATTTAATTCCTCTCGGGTACGTGAAGGATATTAACATTAACAACTAAAAAACATTATAAACATTTGTAGAGACCGCATAGCAACCCACGCGGCGAAGTGATAAAAGTGAAAGAGAAACATAACGAAACCGAGCAACGGTTCGCAAACAATATGCGAGCCGGCCTGATAGCAATCACAATTTAATTATATCTAGTACACATTCAACGTACGCCATTTATTTTAATAAGCCAGTGTCGAAATAATTAGGTATGGAATGAGGTGTGGGGTGGTGAGGGGAAGGTACAGCCTTGTTCGCGCCTTCCTGCTTCTATTGATCATATTTAATTAATAACTTAACATATTAATATGGATTTAAATACTTATTAAAACATGAAGACGTGTAGACACAATGTCGTATTATAATGTCTAATAAAAGAGATATACGATATTTCTATTGCAGTTCAGTTACAGTTTACAGAAATGTATTTTAATGATAACGCAATGAATAATATTACTAATAATATAAACGAGAATGTTTGTATGGATGGATGTTTATTACAAGGTAACTCCAGAACGCCTGCATAGATTTTGCTGAAATGTAGTACATAGTCTGGAAGATCACATAGGCTAGTAATTTTTATTTAATTCTGCAGTTTCGTGTCGCGGACGAAAGCTAGTATTTTATAAATAATTAATTTTCTTTTCCACTGAATTCAAATGGAAATCTAATACAATATACTTTAAAAGTGATTAAATGAACAAATTGCAAGCTAAGGTCATTCAACTGCAGACAAGAGTCAATGGATTACAGGGTACAGCCAGGATGACTGTTATTTATGTTTTAAAACACAAACTCATCATCGTACTTACGGCATGTCTGGCCATGTCGGCTGGGAATGAAACGCATAATTAATATGTTACCTTACCCTGTAATATAAAAATCCCTTGACGCGTGATCCTTTCTATTGAAAGATGAAAGGGTACAAATTATATTTAAATATTTTTTTATTTTCTTAATATCAAAATCTTCTAACCACATATCATACTAAATATGAAATATATTGTCAGAAAAGTACAAAGCGTATATCTTAATGTATTTCGCTCCAACATTTATCTAGATCTTCTGCGAACATCAAATCAAGAAAGAAAGAAATAAAATTAATATTTAGGGCAGCTTTTTTTTAATAAAGGATAATAAAATACGAAGAAAAATTCTCATCTGTTCTAAAAGTTAAATAAAAAAATCTAGTATTAAATACAAGTCACAGCATTTCTATTCTAATAAAATAAAGCTTAAACACATTTCTTTGTAACGCAGAATCTTAGCAATCACGACATACTTTCGAATAATTCTTTTTGTTATAAAAAAAATCTATATTTACTACACGCTTTAGGCTATATATTTTCACGCCATCATACATAGGGGGTCAGGAAATTGAAAAAAAAATGTTACCTGGCATAAATCGCAAGCCAATAGGAAAGATGGATGTTTGCCTTGGTAACGGTAATTCTCAGCAAATGACGAATGTCTTCTTTGTCATTTGAGCATTTGAATTTTGACACTTGCAATTAAAAGTTTTATCTAATGTAAACATTAAAATAAAGTGTTTCTGTATGATAAAAAATTAATTAAATTTCATGCATATGAAGTCTTACGAGAAAATCTAGCACTAACACTGATTAAAGTTAATTTAAAAGTATTAACTTATATATGAATAATGCGAAGCTATTTATAACAATTAAAAACATTAATTAGTTATAAAGCGTGTAATAAAAGTAGACAGGATAAGATTTAATTGCCTCTACATAACTTATGACGGGATAAGTAATCTCATGTAATTGAAGATGCTCACCGCAATGTCTTACAGTTAGAACGGCCACATTACAGCTAAAGGTCAGTCATCATGAAAACTAGTTGTGTGCGACTCCTTACATTACCATGCGTTTAACTCAATATTACACCCTTTTTCCACTAGGCGATTGGCCGTGCGCGACCGCTATTCGCTACAAAGTGACCAGTCAATAAAAATCAAGGATATTTAATAATCAAACCGTAATCCACGACATGGTTACCACTAGTTTGATACCCCTGCATGTGAAGTGGCATTTTGACGTTTGCCTTACCAGAGTAAAATGTTTGTATGTAAAAGTTTCGAATTTCCGCTCTATGACAGAGTTAAATTAATTTCTTTGGTAGAAGTGGTTTTTATATAATATTTAATCATAAAAGTAGTAACCCTAGTGAAAAAGCAGTCTAACTGGGATCATTACTCAACAACCGGTCTCGGGAATAACCAACATATTCCAGTTACGATTGCCAATGCCAGCCAATGGTAAAACATATTATTTTCAATATTTCACAAATCTTTTGCCAAAGAATACGTTGATAATTTAAAAAAAAACGCTCATGGATACAAAAAATTGTTTACTTCAAGTCTAAGTAGCTTTTTGCAAAACGTAAAATCGGTTTCAGATATTGAACTGATATTTCTTGGTAATATTACGTTCATATTCATAGACACGTGCAATGTAATTAAAACAAGTTAAAAAAAAACACAATTACCGGACCGAAATAGAGACGCCTATATTCGACGTTGACATTTGACATTTATAGAAACTGTCGCTATAAGCTATAGCTGTCGCTAAAGCTTTCGTATTTCAAGGTCAATCGATCAACGAACTTTCTTTTAGTTACAATTAACTAAACTACCTTTTAATTAATCAGCATGCAATACAAATACCATTGGTTTCTGAGACCAAAATCCTTGTATAAAACCTATTATCATCCCTGTCATCATGGAATAGGAATAAATATTTTAAACGGGGATTTTGTCTCAGAAACCCGCGGTAAGAATAACATATGTGCATAGTTATAGTGAAAACATCGCTTCTAATGTATAGAAAACATCAGAATCGTTCAGAATGCAGTTTTGTTATGATTCGTTTACAAAGCTGGTTGGAAGTGAGCTCGGGGCACTTTGCCCGCTCTCAGAGGTTCTTAAATAAACAAAGATTTTCTACTGGGAATATAGGATGAAAGGGACAATATAAATAGGTTTTAACAATTGTAATGCAATATTCATTTTCACTTAGTAAAAACAAGAAAAGACTACATTGTAATCTTAGAGACGGAGTTGTACCTAAAAAACCAAACATTTCCTGGCTTTTTCAACTTAAGTGAATAACCACATTGTGATCAATTACGTATGCAAGGAAACTCAAATTGTAACCTCAACATAAAAAAAAACATGTGAAACGCTTCGTTAAAATTGTATCTTGCAAAAAAAAATGGATTTTATTTTAATTATTTTCTGTAACAGTTTGATGTTCACTTGTTATAAACCATACCCTAACACATGGTGCGAGATTTGAATCACAATCGCTACGCTACTGTCGCAAGTTTCCCATCATTGATAATTGTGTCGTAATATCATTATTCTCTTTACTCACGGCATTTATCAAGATTTACTCATATTTAGCTTTGCGAATGTAACAATACTTAGTTAGGTATTGTTTCAATTCACGTTCCCTGTTATTGTATACAAAGTTTAGAATCATATTGACCTCGCACAGTGTTTTAATCCAATGAATAGAATAAAGAGTCTTGACAGACCGACGGACGGACAACAAGGTGATCCTACGAGTATAACAGTTCCGTTTTTTCTTTTCGTGGTACGGAAGACTAAAAATGATTCTGGAATAGTCAAATTCATAAAGTATTCTAGACTATGTGTGTTTTTATTATATTCGTTTAAAGGTGAACTTGTAGATTTATGTCCGATTTACAGTATGCCAGTACAGAAGAACAGTAGCACTGGTCTGGCATGGACTGTTTTGTTTCACAGTGCCAGGTAGTATTTACATTGTGCCAGCGCTGATTTTGAGCGCTACTGTCGTATAAGAATAGTTAAAACGGGGCTAAGTTAACAAGTTAAGGGCTCGTTTAACAAAAAAATGGTTATTCGTTATATCATAGCAAATACATCGTATTCGGTAAACTTTTTTTATTCATTCACTCTAATTTTAATTGTATAGACGACGAAATGACTCAAAACCTTGAGAATGAGGATGAAACCGACAAAAATGCCTAATATTTGTCAAGTAGTTAACATGAATATTAAAGTTATACGTAACACGGTCAACGTGACCCCTCCCCTCACCAATACGTGCGTAAACGGATCCGTGACAGATGCCCGCCCACTAAATAACCGATCCTAAACTAATCAACTCGGCGAGTAGGTGGAAATGATTTTAGCACAACCGTTATTGGAACCAATCATTTGCTTAACAAGATGAGTAATCATATAAAACTAGTATGTAGATTTAAACAGGGTGTTGTCAAAACTATGTAACTTTAATACGTTCGTATTACTACGATTTTTCCAATATATTCTCACACTAGCTGTAGCCCGCGACTCCGTCCGCGATGAATTAAAAAAAAACTTAAATTACCTATGTGTTCTTGCAGACTATGATCTACATCCATGCCAAATTTCAGCGAGATCTATGCAACAGTTCTGGATATACCTTCTAATAAACGTCCATCCATCCCACCGTCTATCTATCCATCCATTCATCCATCATAGTAGGATATCGCACACTTTTTTTTAAAGTATATTAGACTTGCTACGCGTGTTGAACTAAATTTAAAGGTAACTCGCTAGGAGAGTCGCCGACATTTAAAGTATCAAACAAGTGAATCTAAAGGTACAAACCCGATCTCAAACTTTTTAAAATGCACCTCAGTCATATAGCTTCCGTCAGAAGTATTGTCAGTCAGTTGTATCGGTCAGTCACGACGTTAAAGCTCACGAATATAGAAACTGGACGGACAACTTTACTTCGTGATGGGAAGTGTCTGTCCATGGTAGGAAGCGTGATTCGCCACGCGACATAAGGCCATGCTTCGCCAATTCGAACAACTTTCGATGCAAACGACCGGTCACTATTGTTACATCCGATGCCATCGTTCAGGTACGCTAGACATCATGGTAGGGTCGCCAAATATATCCTTTTGAAAACTTTTATATCAAACATATTTAGAAGTTTATGTATTCTGTATCGCTAATAATATGTAGTCATTTAAATTTAAAAAGATTTCCCCTACCAAAGTCATCATGTAACACAAAATTACATTTGATAAAAATAAAGATATAATAGTAATGATATTAAATGGGACTACGACTTGCCATTCTGATTTTGAATTTTTATTTTTAATCTATAGACAAACATAGACACAAGCAAAGAGCAGAGCGAGTCGGGTCTCCGTACCGTTAGCCGGATGCCGAGACGCTTGTTATGCAACCCATGTCACTCAGACATCCACAATACCATACCATTTTATTACATTACACATTTCAATTAGTACATAACAATAAAAAAGCTGACAAAGTTCATCGCAAGGCATCGACTTTAGTCAACCTCCTATCTGTTTTTTTTTGTTATGCAAAACTAGGTATCGCCAGCGATACCGCCCGCGCGTAGTTTAAAAAATAATAAGTAGCCTATGCCTTCCAGACCATGTTATAAGACAAATGTCAGCGAGATCTGTTTAGCAGTTCTGGAGATACCTTCAAACAAACATGCATCCATCTAACATTCACATTTATAATATTAGAGAAGTAAGATTAGTCGAGTCGAGGCAGAATCGCATGTTACCCTTATCTCGTCGTATGAGATGAGAAGATAAATAATTTAATGTTGATACATCTTACGCTTCTTGTCGACCATAGAGCTGAAACTATCAACAAATGTAAATTTTTCCACGTCGTTGCAGATTGCACCTCGAACTTTGTCTCTTTCACAAAGACTACGTAAAATGTTTTAGAATACAATTTAAAATACCAAAACACACGCATAATGATTCCTTTTCATGGAATGCTGACAAAACTCTCGTTGACGGTGAATGGGTTAATATAAAAATAGCAGTCGCCCGCGACTCACCGCGCAATTAAAAGAAGACTTAATTAGTAGCCTGTGTTCTTCCAGACTATGTTCTACATCTGTGCCAAATTTCGAGATACCTACAAACAAACATCCACCCATCCATCTAAACATTCGCATTTATAATATTAGTAAGATAAGATTAACAATGATTTTGTCAGTCGTTACAAACTGCATCACCAGGCGCACATAAAACCATTTATCAATAATTGTATTACAATATCCGGTTCATTGTACTATTTATTAAATCAATTCTCTTTTGTCATGGTCGAGGAAGTTTTTTTTATTTCGTAGTAACAATTAGGTCATGTTGCCGAATTAATTAAAATTACATTTTTTTTCTCTTAAGTTAATAGGTAAAAGTTATATGGAAATACGTTGCGAGTTTTATAATTAAAACTTTGTTAAACAAGTCATAATTTTATTTGAATTTTTTGTCGTCTGTAGTCCATGTTTTTAAAGATACGGCCATAAAAAAATAACAAGAGATACGTATAAGATATCCGATACTACCTTTGGCCCAATTAAAAGAAAACGAGTAGATTCCATCGCGTAGCGGACTGACATGCATAGGATAGGATGAGACTCCACCCCTTCGAGAGCCTCTCCGATCGCCAGATTATCGTCTCTCCAAGCAATTTGTAGGGATTTGCGGCCGGAACTTCTCAGTCAAATAAATTGATCCTACATATATATATCTAAACATCCTGTATAATCAATGTTAAATCAGGTCATATTCTTGATGGAGCAAGTTACCTAGAATTAAGTTATTAATATTTCATTGCTTGTAAATCTAACT
>NW_013530872.1:1982869-2002091 GCF_000836235.2 Papilio xuthus
TTGATGGAGCCAGTTACCTATAATTAAGTTATTAATATTTCATTTCTTGTAAATCTAACTTGGCTCCAAGTAATTAAAATAGATTACGTCATAAAAGGTGAACCGTGAGGAATACCTAAAGTTTAAGTAGATACTTTTTCTTTATTTTTAAAGTTTTAGACATTATTAGTTAGAATCCTTTGGCGCGAAAGACATGCTTTCGTTACAAAGTCCAGTGCCAGAATGAATAGTGTGGGGACGTAAACGTCGACATTTTAGTGAGGCTAGTGTTGAGTCAATACACTGGCTCATTTTCGGATTTTCTTCCTAACAATAGGGACTTTCGTTTTTTTTTTAATATCCCAGTCAGTCCCATCACTACTTAGAAAATTAGTTAGTACTTATGGTGTATGATGCCACAAAGAAGTGGTCCTATTTATTTCTACACCCCTATTTCATTGAAATAAGGCCCCTATACATATAATAATTAGCAAGCATTTGCAATCCTGCTCATTACCAAAATAAGCAACTGTTAGTAGCAATGTTTCAAGATTTTTTAATTATTGATTTTTTTATCTATAAATTTATATTTTTAATCTCATATCCATAGAAAGTAAATTCTTAAAACAAATGATTTTAATAGCACCATCTTTTAGTTATTGCTATCAACAGCACTGTCATGTCAACTTGAACACAAAGTTTTACCTGCATTCCGTGGCATAGTAGTTTAACAATGCTTTTCAAAAGTTTTTGTAGTACAAAACTATATTTAAAATGAAGATATTTTATATTTAAAATTTAACATCATACTTATATCAATCTTAACGATTTAACAAAACATTATACTTATAAATTTTATATTTAACTGTATAAAAGATAATATTTATAAAATAATAGGCACTGATGCAAAGAAAAGAGTATTATCTTAACAGATGTAACTCTTTCCTTAAGACAGGAATGTTAAAAAAAATTGGACTTAATATACCAATTTCAGAAAAACTATAAGTAATGTTTTTGTTTGTGGTATAAAAACAAACCATATCATAGCTCAACTCAACATCAATCTACGTTTCCTTTATTACAAAAAATAATAAATTGTTGAAGAAACTTAATATATATATATATATATATATATATATATATATATATATATATTTACAACAATTAAAAGTGATGTGATGAAGCAATCCGAGTTTAAAGCATTCAAAACATGCAAAGAAAGGATTAGATGCATGCAGATTACGATTAATTTGGAATTAACTTTTTTCCTAACAAACCATATTTTTATAGGCCAATTAAAATAAAAATAAACATTCATTGTTTGCAAATATATGTACAAAACAAATAAAAGTTAAAACTTTTTACATTTGTAATTAGAAAAACAAAATTGAAACTTAGTAATTTTATCATAAGTTTTAAAAAAAAGTATAAAGTTGTGTAAACTAAAACAAATTAACTTTATAAAAGTTGATACAACTTAAAAACATATTTAAAACAAATTTTTGACATAAAGTTGACTTTAGTCATTTGAAACTTTATTTTTAATACGGCCATAAAATGACTACAAGATGCAATGCAATGTTAACAAGCGGTGAGATGACAGCGGAGGCGGCAAGGTTCCTCTCACCTCGTAAGTTCAATGCTGGCTCCAGCGGCGTCGCCAACACGGCAGTCAGCTGCGCCACTGCCTGTACGACCCATAGCACACCCCACATGTCCCACAACCACATCACAACACTACACTATCTCATTGTTGGCACAACATTTACAAAACTTAACCAATGCGAACACCTAACTATGCTAATAACTCCTGTTGTTGGCACGATCATACTTTGGAAACAAACATTGCAATAAGGCTACTGGCTAACGTTCCCTATTCGCCTTATTACATTATTTAATATAAAAAGGTTCAGTATGACTGTCCGAATGTTATTAAAACAAAGACAGTAACTGCACGTCATAACATTTCGCAAAATGCGAAAACACACACAACATCCACTGCCGACGTCGCGGCGAATACTAGGGTTGTCCTGTATTGTATTTTAAAACGCCGTGAATGTGACATAAGTCAGTAGTGATGTGTTGGTTTTTGGTAGTAATTGGTAGTAATATTCACCAAATATTTAGTAATCTTACATTTGGAAACAAACATTAGTAGCAAGCAGTAGTAAGTAGAATCTGTTCCACGTTGCCAACAATTTCAATTTTACTCTGTAAAAATTATTGACTTTTGGACCTTATCTTCTTGAACTTTTATCTTCTCTTCATGTTTTTCTTGTTCCAAACCAATTAATTTATTTTGTTTAGGACATGTGCAAGGAAAATAAGAATTAATTTTTGGTAATTCCGATTTCTTTAGATATATAATTTTTTTGGCTATTTCTTCCAGATATAAAATATTTATGTGCGGGTCTATTGGCATTAGATAATCAACCGCTGGTTGCCAAAACCCACCGGTGAATTTCACCGGTTGGGAAAAAACCCCGTCAAAGGATAACCCAAAAGATCCTGGAATATTTGAAATTTCGATTAATTTTCTAGATTTTAACGGAGTGTTTTGAGTTAATTGCCACTCAAGTTATATTAACATGTGGACATACCATTGCATACTACCCCCAAAGAAAGAATGTCATCCGAATTTGGACCAGAGAGCCATACTTGAACAAATTTCAGTAATGATATAGCTTTATTAATCGATAACTCTTCGTTATTAGCTTTTTTCTGAAATATAAAAACAAGTTTTTTTTTTGTTTAGCGTGATACGAAAATGGATAACAAAAATCAAAAGTTTCATTACATACTTTGGCTTCCAACAACTTCGTCCATAAATTTTCTTTAAAATGCAATAGATAATCCAGCGTTCTAAATTCGGGAGTTAGAACTCCAACACACAACGAAGATTTCCTAACTTTGACATATCTATTATATGGTTGAAAAACATTATACTTATGAATAGTATTTCGAATATCTACAAGATGGTTTATTCCTACGAATCCCCAAACGGGCGGACAAAACATGTTTTTCATCTCTACTTCAGCTACTTCTGCAGCAATGGGTGCTAATTCTAAGCCCAAATCCGAAGTTACCACGACAATATTTTTTTTATTAATACTTGTTAGTACTTTCGTCAGTATAGTAGCATTGTAACAAGCTGGTCCTAGATTGGGTAACACTATATACATATTTCGAGAGGCAGAAGCATTTATCATCGGTGCTAATTTTTTAAGACAGCGGGCATTCAGAGCGAGCCAATCTCCAATAGATAAATCAAGACTGTAAAGAGAAAATTGCTAGTCCTTTATAGTATTTCATTTATACAAGAAATCATAATTTACAAGTGAATATTCTTACCTAAACGGTACGTAATCCATTATAATTAATAAATCGCAACTTGCAAGTGCCATGCCCATTTTGTTTGTGTATTTTACGACTTTACCAGGATAATTATTACCCACATAGCTGCATTCAGTTTCCACATATTCCAAAAAAGTTTGGGAATATTCCTTGTCATAAATAAAAATTTTTGCAATACTCTTGTGCCCAAGAGACATATCTAATAGACCAGATATTATGTACATAGTTAGTGGATGACTTGCTCCCGAAATACAAACAGTTATATTTTTTGCATAGTCTTCTGTAGATCCTTTAGATTCTTGATCATCAATGTTACCTTCTTTTCTTAATTTCTTCTTAAATTGATTAAAATTATCTATAAGACCTTCAAATCTTTCGCAGGAAATATACGTTTCAAATTTATAATATGAATAACAATAATCTAAAAACTCTGAAGCACCTCCTATGTAAAATGGTTTGCTCCCTTCGATTAATAACTCTTTCCAAATTAAAGGAGACTCGTTGTGATGCCATTTATTTCTAAGGTTTATTTTACAAAGCCAAGTCTGAAATATATATTTTAATGATAGAGAATATAAGACGCAATGATAAAGTCTGAAATATAGATAACTTTTACCTTCCACTCTAACACAGACTTCTCTATTATTCTATAACAAAAATTAGGTAGATTTTGGGATAGATAGTCAGCAATTGCACATATTTTCGCAAAGGACTCGCATTGAGATTCTCCCGATATTATTATTTGCACTCCCATATTTTAGCAATGTTCATCAACACGTAAAATAAAAGTAGGACATTAAATTTGACATAATATGACATAAAATAAAGTTTTTAAATTAAGAAAAGCAAAATCAAAACTAATCAAAAACTTTAATTTAAAGCTTGTCCCACTGATCTCTGCTAACGGATAGGCTTGGAAATGACCACTTTTACGTTATTCCTGCTTAAACGCGCCTGTTGAACTTCCTGACAGTTAATTCTATCTCTATTATTAGTTTGAATCTTTACCACCTCTACCAGCCGCAACAAACAGTGTTAAAATGGCAATGATCAAATAGGCACAAAACACCAAATCAAAGGCCTGACCAAAAATCAATTTCCCTATCATGAGGGCGCCACAATCTTCATCGATATTGCAACACTTTTCATCAATGTCAATATATCTGACGAACAAATGTCATTTAAAAATTTAATCCAATATTAAACTTAAAATCTATTTTATTTACCATATATCAAATTAGCACAAACTCAAAAATTGCACCGTGATTATAATAAAACACTTTGATAACAACGTCAATGCCATGGAAACGAATATTTCTAATCAAATTGCTGTTACAAGAAATGACTCACATACATTTTGCGTAATAAGGCGAGGTTTTTACATATTTATGCCAGTTATTACTTAATCTTAGTAAAGTACTTTGGAGGAGAAAAGTAACTTTAACTTGAATATTTAATCGGAAAATGACAAATGATACCATTATCAAATTGAAGATGTCAGTTTACATTCATGCACTGGTTTTGATAACAAATGTCAATTTATGATTAATGTGAGCTTCACGATGTCAAAGTCAGATGTCAATTTCATCTCGAACTCGATTTGCGATTTTGTGATTACTGCGAAGTAGATATTTCAAACAAAACAACTTAAATATAAAAGTTGTATATGTGTGTCTGCGTAAAGTCTTAATGTGCGAAAAAAATAGTAGTGACCACACATAACGTTTATATTTCCTTTAAGATACTGAATAAGGTTATGTTTATAACATAGCTTATCGATCGACCAGTGTTTTTAACTTAGTACATTGTATTACATTGTATCCAGAAATGGCGCACAAAAATTGGGGATTTTGTGATTTATCAGTCAGCAGGGATTGCGACATAACTAAAATATATTGTTTGCAGAAATTAGGGCTTAATACAGTTGCTATAAATACACACGTAGAAGAAATAGGCGATGAGCCGAAAAAGAAAAAACGGAAAGGGGAAACAAAGGAGAAAAAAGATTTTGTGCCAGATCCTGTAGACATTCCAAAAGATTTAAACAAAGGTGAAATTAACATTCTTCAGAGAGTGACAATAGATTTTTCAGAATCTAGCATTAGCCATAAGTTCAATCACTCTGAGAATATAAGGAAATACGATATAATAGCTGTTGTTCCTAAAACATTACAAGCATTTCAATATGCATGCTCCAGTCTAGATGTTGATATTATCACATTTGACCCTCAGATTCGTCTGTCTTACAAAGTCAGCCGTAAACTATACAATCAAGCAGTAGAAAGAGGTTTGTTCTTTGAACTTATGTATAGTCCAGCAATAAAAGATTCTACTGCTAGAAAAAATATAATAAGCATGGCTCACACTTACTTTGCTGTTGGAAAGTCAAATAACATTGTTATCACAAGTGGAGCAGATAATTACAACTTAATCAGAGGTGTGCATGATGTTATTAACCTCGGCTTTATATTAGGCATGAATAGCAATCAGAGTTTGGACTCTATTCGAAATAATGCTCGCCGACTTATCATTAAAGCTGAAGGGAGAAAAAGTGGCAAGCATTATATGTTAGTAACACCGGGTAAAAAAGAAAAAAATAAAACAGTGAAAGAGTAATTGAGTGGTTTTATTTAATAATTTGTAAATTTAAAAATAAGAAATAACATAAACAAATCAACATTAGCATAAAATGTAATGTTGGAGCCATTTCACTTTATGCAATTATTTCATGTTTTTTAAAAACTGTTGCATCATTTTGTATACTGAAAACACTCCATACTTTATAACCAAAGACATTGAACATATATATCAATAGAAAGGACATTACAAACCAAACCATACTCTTAAAAAGATATACTACTAGTACATTTTTTGTTAGAGATATCTGTACCAATGTTTATCTGTGGTTTATTAATATTATCGATTGCTAGTAATGTCCACTCTATAGCTTGTATTCTCGAATCTCTTTGTTTATAACTTATTCTATTCGTAAATTGTATATTTTTAAGATTTGTTTTGTTAAATAATGATGATAAATAAAATTGTATCTTACATATTTATCACAGTTTAAGACCAAATTGAAATAAACTTTTTTATTATAAATAATATATTAAGATGTATTATTTTCACTCATGTATGCTAAAATTATTTTAAATAAACATAGAATAAGTCAAAGAAATAGGAACCATAACATCGAGTCTTTGTAGTAACTTAATATTATTGATAATATGAATAATTTTTGTAGAGACTTCAAAATTGTAATCATAATACATTTCATGTAATCATCTATACAATAAAACTTACTTTAAAGCTCAAATTTGTTAGCATTTCATCATTTCATAACCCATTGGAAAATTAACACTTACGCTGACATCACAATTTGAGCAGCAAATTCTTTGGTTGTTTAGTTTGCTACTTGCTTATTTTTTCTGTTTTTTTTTATTTATTCTCTTTTAGCACTTTGCTATTATTTTTACTGTCCATTTGAATACTATTAAATTAAGTTTTCAAGTAAAATTAAATAAATATAACTCTATATTTTTTTGTTATCGATTTTAATCACCGATAATTTTATATTACAAGTGTTTTACAATTTAAGACCAAGGATATTAAAGTACTGTAGAAAAAACAAATATTTAGATCTTGTGGTAACACAGCCTTAAATGAGTACAAGTCAATGAGGGGTAGTCAAAGATAAACAATTGTGTTAACTGAAATTTCATTTGTTTTGGATTATTCGATCATTTGCAACAGATAATATAACTTATTAACTTTATTTATAATTTTCTTCATTGTATTATATTTAAACAGATTTTTATTTCAAATTATTTTAAATCTTTGCATATAACTGTATGAAGGATTTAAAGTATCACATTTTTGCAAATTACGCATACTTGACATAAACGAAGAGAGTCACATCAAAAAAATTAAACCCTGCATTTGATTTTTTATAGACATCTTAATGAAGAATAATTTTATACGCTTATTTTTTTATTTTCACACCATTAGATTTTTTTTAATCCAAATGTTTTATTTTTTTCTACTCCGTTTTAAGATGTTCAACGTTTTGAGTTATCTCATCCTTGTTTACCATAGTCCTCTCAACCGATGAACGCGCAGATAAAGAAGACTTAATGACAGCAGATTCTTCGGGTAATGTAAATATATCAGCAAACCATTTAAACCTGTATGGACAAAATTATAATAAGCAAATAGTTAACACGTTCAATGCCACTGACTTGCTCTCTTCTCTTTAGTGCTTAGAAAATTTAGTGGCATTGAACGTGTTAATATGAAGATTTCATGCGTCACGCACTAACTCTGATGGGTGTGCAGGGATCATATGATGCCATAGCACACCATCGCTTCCTCCATATTCATACAGCATACTTTGGTTTTTTACCAAGAATTTAATTAGGGGAAATTTGAAAAAAAAATGTATTTCCTGTAAATCTTAGACTTTTCTTTTTCTGAGTGCTAGAT
This sequence comes from Papilio xuthus, assembly GCF_000836235.2. NCBI lineage: Eukaryota > Metazoa > Arthropoda > Insecta > Lepidoptera > Papilionidae > Papilio > Papilio xuthus. The sequence continues at coordinate 1,990,685 of NW_013530872.1, forward strand.
GTAAGATTAGGAAATGGCATAATGATTTGTTTTAAGTAAACCAAATATTTTTTTTTTAGAATTTTTTCGGATTTTTCGTACTTTTTGTACTAAGTCTTAGTAATTATTATTATCTTATTTTCCAAAGATATTTAAACTTGGTCTTTGAAAATATTATATTTATATTTTTATCATTTTTGATGACAAATACATTTTAACCTAACGAGACTGAACAAAAAAGTTAAACTCGTCTCACATAATTAAACCGATGTAGGTAGACATTGACTATGGCCTAATGACCCTTAACTTAGGGTAGGCTCCGAGCCTCTCGGTGGGGACATATAGTGAGCTGATGATCTAGGTAGACATATTTTTTATGAATTAAACGTAAATTGTATTTCAGACGTTAGTAGGAACAACACAAGCGATTATTGACAATATGAGTGCAATCAAAGCGGTTGTATAACGATTAGGTTGTAGGCGAAGTTTCGTTAACTTGCAAGATGAAAACCGTTCAAATGTAATCTAGTTCATTTCACCAATAATTTTACATTATCACTTCCATTTGAAGACTTGGAACATATTTTTTGTCTATTTTATATTTAATAATACGTAATGACAAGGATAAATTAAAAGAACAACATCGATTTTTATATTATATTATTTTCAAATGCAATCTCAATGTTTGGTACATATTACAAAATGTAAAAAAAATCACACTATGATACATTAGATTAAAATAAATGATACACACGGTGCTTAAAAACTCTCTAACCGTAGTTTTCACTGTCGTTATGTACAAAAAATATATTTGCCTTTGTTTTTTTTGTACATGTATCAGCAGTGGAAACTTACCGTTACATTTACCAGCTAAGTACCCTAATAACATAAGTCATCTGGCAGAATTATTTAATCTGGTGCGATCTATTGGTAGCACCAAAATTTTATTGTAAAGCATTTTATTAAATTACGATAATAATTAGTAAATTAAAAAAAAACTTTATATATTTTACAAAAAAATACTATTGATGAAAACAAACATGACATAATAATTTATACAGAATTAAAATGTCACAAGATTAATTTAAAAACTTTGCTATGATAATTAATTTAATAATGCGATAATTCTAACATTATTCACATTCATTTATTTTTAATTAAAATACGCTACGAGTAAATAATATGCATCTATTATCAGAACAAGATTATACAAGAAGCAAAAACCAATATTGTTTATGGTACCCACAGACTAAAATTACTATCTATACATTTTCTACATCTTAAACGCTATCTGACTTGTAAAATCTGGCTTCTAGATTAAATATGGCAGTGTCAAATTACCGTAGTTTCGGAGCGCAAAACACAAACGGCGAATTTACGCTTTTGGCATTTTTTTTTGTTAACAGTTGAATTTGAATTGATTCGTTATAGAAATAAATTGAAAACAATCGCTTAGCCAAATATTCGCTACAAATTGACATTTAAAGGTTAATAAAATTCGCAATGTCAAGATGCAAAGCGCTTTCAAAAACTCAGTACGTGATTACGTAAAAAATTTTAAGTTTCAAAAAAAAATTATGAAAATCCTATTGCTTTGTTACGAATATATCTCGATTCCATATAGCAAATAATAACAGGTTTTAAAAAAATACATTTTCAGTTTGTTCATTTGCAATATTTACGCCATCTGTGTGTCGCGTTCCTTTTTATTTACTATACAAATATGTCGCAGAAACTGTCTAAATGAATTTAATTATCTCGTAAAATGATTACAAACAGAGCTTTCCTAACACAGGATAATAATACTCTTATTTTTAAATTGGCTTTCATAAAATCTATCATATGCCACGATAACTATTTATCAACGTACTTCACGTGGTAAAATTAACGCATTGAGTTTATGTTAAATTATATTTAGCGACAAAATGAGAAAGCGCACACATGATGCTAAAATGTAAATGTGCGTTAGGGATGACATGAGGTTTTAATACTAGTCTATGAATAAGTCTTCAGCAACCATAGAGTTTTATTTTTTTCAACCATAGTGTTTTCTTTTTTTCTCAATTTTATTATGGATTACAAAAGAATGGACTCTATGTTTACTGCAGATCTAAAGATGACATTGAGCAAAAAGATAAAACAATAACAGTCTTTAATTGTCTTTTCTAATTAAATATAAAGTTTACGATCGTGTTACCTTAAAAGGTGATCATGGTGGTAAGATTCAAAGGAATTGTTTTATAATTTTAACAAACACAATAAATGCAGAATTCATTGTAGTTAAAATTACTTCAAGTGATTTATAATATTCTACACGAAGATTAATCACCAAAACAACTTAATAACTTGACTACATTTAAAATAATAGCTTTATACATGAAATTTACTACTGGGCTTACTTAATTACACCATAACTTAGTCGATACTAAATACATAGATCATGGCATTTCAATTATTAAATTCATTTTTTTTTCACTAAACCAATCAATAACAAATCATACGTAAAAATAAATAATCTCACGTTCATACAAATTAACCGATACTAGTTAACAAATTCAGTCTCATTGGTTAAAACATAATCGTAATTCGTTTTAATACGCGCACGTTTCTTTCCTCAAGAACTTTCTAGGCGTGTTGAAATGTCAATTGATAATTTACAGATCACATAATAAATTTTACCATTTTTTTTAAATTTTAAAAACAATTAATGTCAAACTCATTTCACAAAACATTATTTTACAAAATAAATAGAACTTATTATTAATTAAAATAGGATAAATTCTGTATTTCAATACTTACACATAAACATTCGACATTTTATTTCTCTTTTAGGAATAACAAATTGTGATGCTTTTAAAACGCTAAAATAGCATAATTTATGAGACTTTTCATTTTAAGTCAAATCATTAAAAACTGCTGCTATTGTATAATACATACATCGAAATTTGAAACTACTAAAATAAAAGTTACTAATAGCACATTACACTTAAGACTGGCAACACTAATGCTTACGTCAGATTCGAGTTGTATTCCGCGGGTGACGTGTGACAGCTGTCAGTCAGTTGTTGAGGAAAGAGACGCAGTGAGCGACGGTGTTGACGTTTTCCACCAACCTGTTGTAGAGCTCGCGGCGCACGCTGGCGGTGAACTTGCGCACGAGGCAGAGCGTGACCGTGCCCGCGAACAGCGCGTTGTACAACATCACCAGCTTGAAGTTACCCAGCCATTTAATGCGACCGAACTCGCCTAGCAAATCGAAGTTTGTTATACCTACAACAAGAAAACATAGACTTATTAGTAATGCTAAAAATTGTTAAAGAACTTTTAATAATTCGAATATTTTTTTATATGCCCTATAATCCCGTCAAAGTCATTCCAGTTGATCCCAAGAATACCAACTACACTAAAACATCATGTATACGTAATTATTTTTTAATATTATGTAGAGACACTCCAATTTATTAATATGTATAGATTGAACTGATATATAAACACGGCTAAACACTCACATATATACGTCCGGTGGCGGCACCGACTAGTTTCGAGCCCATCGGGGGCCCTTCATCAGGATGAGTGGCACTGGTATTATTTCGCGGACGCGGCCCATCGCTCACTCAGTGAGCTCGAAACTAGTCGGTGCCGCCACCGGACGTATATACGTGAGAGTTTAGCCGTGTTTATATATCAGTTTAGTATAATGTCTCACGAAAGTTTGAATAATTTAATGTATAGATTGATAATGAATAAAGTGCATTTATATGAGATTAAGGGAGAATTTTGATATGTTACCGAGTATTTTAACGAGTAGCGGCTGCGCGGTAGAGTAGACAACGAGCACTGCGCAGGCGCCGATGATCTTCCTGAGAGGCGTGCGTCGCGCGCGTGGTGAGAGGCGCAGCGCGGCCATAGGGCCCGCCAGACCCGTCAGGGAGGCCGCGTGCAGGTACAGAATGAGGAACGCTTCCAATGTCGCACCCGCCCAGCCCAGCTTCGACAGCGAAGCTATGCCAAGCGTGAATTGCTGACGATACAACAATTTATAATGTTATCACAAAATAACCCAATTTATATTAAAAATAAAAAAACTTTAACAACACAAATAATGAGTTGTATTTGTTAAAAAAAAGTTATAACCGCGAAATTACGTAATCGAATCGAAAGGGCAATGACCTGAAAAGCAACGACCTTACCAAAGACTGACAAACATAAGTAGATTTATGTTTTCGTTTCTTTTGTCAAGGTATGTGTCAAAGTCTTTCATCCCTTCTCACTTTCCTACTAGTATATGGTGGCAACACATTTACAACTCATCTAAAATTTTACGATTGTCTATGGATAACTATGGTCAGCGTGTTATTAGCCGTGTGTAAATCACCTGTTAACCGCTCTAAACTTCAGCTCACATAAACTTAAACCGTTGATCTGCAGTTCAACTACTAAATTGGCATGTTACAGCTCGATACATACATCATAACTAAAGTACAAATTGAATTGAGCGAACCGGTTCACTGATCTGCTAAACTCACGACTCATCGTGAGCTCCAGGTCATAAATTTTATTTGATTTTAATGTTTACTTGTTAGTTATCTTCGAGGCTACATACCCGTGTGCTGAGCGGCAGTGCTTTAATGCCGATGAGCAGCTCGAGTGCATTTTGCAGCACCATGAGCACGGTGATGGCGGTCAGCGCCAGCAGCAGCAGCATGGCCAATGGGTACACCACGTTGCGCTGCAGCGACGACGTCTTACGTTGCTTCTCAACCTCCTGTAATTGCACATGGTTCTATTTGTAACAACTAGCTGTAATAAAGTAGATTCAATATGCGAGAAGGAAGGATTTATTGGTGTTTTCCAATGCAAAATCTTATTTTTTTAATCAACTAGCTATCGTCTGCGACTCTTTACGCTGTATTAAAAATGCATTTGTGTTCCACATCTATGTCAAATTTCATCGAGATCCGTTGAGCCGTTTTGAACAACATAACTTTATAATAAACATTCGCAGTCAGCATCAGTAAGATAGTAGATTTTAGATAGAATTGTGGGTCCAACAGGTACATTGCCGTCGACTTCCGAGTTTATTTTAATAGAGAAAAATTCAAATGACAATGGACGTCTTAAAAGAGGATAGTTTTTATTAATGCCGAGACCATAGATTTTTTCGAGACGTATTATATAACTGTTATTTCAAATACTATACTAATATTATGGTAAGAAATATATGACGTAAGTGGTCTCCCACGAGCCAGTTAGTATGACTAATTGATAACATGGTAGATGATATTGTGATAACAATAGAAGTTAATCACGAATGAAGCTGATCAAATAGCATCAAACCATAACATAATTCATTATTGTTTTGTTTCAATAATATTAGTATTCTTTGCGTTTGTATAGTATTGAACGTGTTTCATCTCGAATTACATAAATTGTGAAAAATCCATCGAAATTTCATCATTCATATTAACCGTGGATAGCATTATGCAATAATAATTAAATATATTAAAACAGTGTTTTTTATCTCATGCATACAAAAAATATGCATAAGTATTCGTTCGGCATTAAGAACTGTATTTCATGGCCTTCGGTCTGTTTCAAAATTGGAGATAACAGTATGCTTTTACATAATCAAATCAATTACAGAATAGGGTTTGAAAAAAAAATCGGTTACATGTTAATGGTAACAATGAGTATTTTATCACAACTATTTCGTCATAATGTAAGGGCGCTTATAATATGATTGTTCAAAACACATGCGTTACCCCTACCTGTTATCAACAGCAATTGTTTTATGTTTTTTAGATCGTGACAAAATTATCTTCACACTCGATTGAAAATAATGTAAGACACAACCTGCTTTGTACATTAATTCGAGGACGTTTTTGCTGTACGATATTTCAGACTTAATGGGAAGCGAATTTAATTCTTTAACTGTGCCTAATAAACTTATAGGCACGAATATAAACACGGGAAATGGGAATTTAAGTTATATTTAAGTGTAAAACATATTCTTTCATAACTAAGTTGACGTTCATAATATCAATAACCGGCGGTCAAAAGATTAATAAACGTGTTGAAGTAAACGGTATTTTTGGAGTAGTAATACAATTTAAGGTTAATTCAACTTCTTTATCGGTCAAAGTATATTAGTACCGGTTACCGTGTATATCCCAAAATACAAACATCAAGTAATAAAAATATAAATGAGACCTGTTTAAACACTTGATCAGGAAGGTGTTGTTCATTTTAAACAAGAATAATTTGGTGCCTCGGCTTTTTCTGAATTCAGGGGTTCATCAACCCAAAGACGAATAGAATTAATTCCCAGGTGTACAGAGCAACACATAAAATGTTTTAAATTATAGAGAGAAAAAATTTTCTTAACCATAATTTCTTTAAAACACCAACTTACACTGAGTTAACTAATATTAGTTTAACCACGACATCCCTGTCTTTCATCTTTACAAAACAGAGATAACAATATGTTTTAAACGTGGATTTTGGTCTTAGAAACCCACGGTTAATAACATTACTTCCATCTTGTATTAGCTTTTGATTTTTACTAGTCTACCGACAAACAACATGATGACCAATCAAACAATTCACAGTCAACAATATAAAATTTGTATGATAAAACAACTCCGTCTAAAAGGGGACCCTTGAACTAAATTGGTATGTGGAGCAAATAGTCGTCATCCGTTTGTTTGCACAACTAGTACTAACATATAGTAAATATCACAGCCAAGATTCTCAATAAAGCCTTTGACTGTTCTACGCCTTGATGTAAAACATAGAAACTGCAAACTAATCACCTATAGAAAAAATCCATTGAAGAATATAGAGTTATGAGGGATGTCTTGGACGGAGCGAAGTGGAAGAGACGGTTTGGGAAAGCTGAACGCACCACCTTGTGTGATGCAAGCTAGGCAGAGTGAGAGAGAGAGAAAGAGAGACAAAGAGAGAGAGAGAAAGAGAGAGAGAGTTAATAAAGTCTTACTAACCTTTCTCATGGCTACGATCCTCTCCAGCCTTTCATTAAGGCCAGCTTGTAGGGCACCATTCCGCAGCCTGAGCAGTGGCGTCGCTTTACAATGTTGGTCAGTCACATCCTTAGCGCGGGCGGCGTTGACAGGCGCGGATATATCTCCGTGGTCAACGTACATCGGCTCAGGAGATATGTAGCCAGCACCTAATGAGTAAAAAAAAAACAATTATTCTGGGTGTACATAAAGCATTATTGGAAATGCATTCTGGAGCCTACCTTATACGTACTTCATATCATACATGAAATTCAATGTTAATCGTATAAATAGGTATGTAAATATAAAAAAAATAGTTCAAAGTACGAAGAATAGATTTTATTACACCAAAGGCATGTTATTAACGTAACATTACAGAAAACGTTATAAGTAACCGGTCTATAATAATTTGTAATAACTAATGACCAATGAAGTCGGTGGTCACAATATTATCACACGTGTCAGAGCTTCTCTATTTAAATCTTTGAAATACACTACTAGATTTCATCTAATAGGAACCAATTCTGAAATTTCTTGAGAAAGGTTTAATGGCAATCTACACTTTAAAAGAATGTCATTAACTTAGGTTTTTTTCTATATAATAAGAACAGTACACTATAAGCTATAGCTTACTTAAACTGAATATTCTCATAAGCCTATTCACATTTTTTATATATTTTTTTTTCTAGTTTTCTCTTCCGCTCATGATTTATCATTTTCTTAATGTAGCTAACATATTATTTTTTTATGAAATAATACATACATATATAGGATTGAGCAAACCCTGACGTTATCTTTGGACATGGCTTTATGTACTCGTACCTGAGGAACAACGTCAACGCGCGGTCGTGCATTGACCTTAGGAATGTGCACGACGCATCCACTAATTACGATAATGTATCCTTCATTACTTAACTCAAATTGTATTATAACTTATTACTATACTTTTTTAAAACTCATTCCCGATAGAAAAAGTAGGCGACGCGGCTCGCCACCCGCAACGTTCGGTCGCCCGAAAAAGCGAAAATTGCGAAAGTTCGTTATGGGCACGCCAAATGAAAATCCGTTGTCTCTGCCTACTCCGCTGTGTGATAGACGTGAGTTTACAATAATGTGTATTTCTTCAAAGTACTTTAATAAGTATGTTACCTTTCAAGTGACATTTTGTACATAAAAAACAATGGAAGTTTGAATGTCAAATCTTGAACAAACATTTCATCGTATTTAACTTCCGTACAGTAAATGGTACGCAAATAGAGAATAGAATACACGCTCAGTTAACACGGTAATCGCAAACAATAAGATTGTTTGTGCTCCGGCATTGTTCAATGACATGGCTACATCCTTAGAACACATTACGTGATTTGTTTAAATTCATTGATACCAACCTATTGTATGGTATGCATATACCTGTACCAAATTATTATACGAAATATAAATCGATAGGAAAATCAAACAATAAGAAAATATTTTTAAAAACTTCCGTTGCTTTATTCATATTACCACAAATTTCCCACAACTTTTGCTTAAAAACGTAATATTTATCATTTTCTTCATAAGCAAAATTTCAAAAGTTACTGGTCATACGATGCTCTGATTATAATTTACACTAAAAAGAAGAAAAAATAAACGCTAGTCGATTTTTTCCAGTCACGATTGAGCTATGACGGAGTACTCATTCATTGTAGGTCAAAACACAAAGATGTTCCAATTAAGTAACAATTACTTTTAATTAAGCGCCTTCTTCTAAATGGTGTAAAATTTAAATAACAATCCTATTGGATTACTAACAAAAGTATTACTAATAGAGATGAGTGGTTAAGAGTAAAATATGAATTCAAAAACCTCAATACAATATAGTCTGACCGATAGCATACTGCGCCACAATGTCCCTTGCAATATTTGTCGTGTGGCTATAAAAAGCAATGACCTACAAACGAGATGGAAGTGATAAGATGCAAAGACAATATTTACATATCATATTTAACATTAATCTTCATTAAACATGAACGAGAATCTGTCTGTGTAGCATTGGACTTTATTATTACGACAATAAAATAAATTATTTGAAGTCAAATTAACTGGGATATGGGATGTGGTTTTAATTTACAAATAAAATGTAAAGAGTAATTTTACAACAAAGATAAACATAACAATTACAGTTCAAAATGTATTAACTAGCAATAGTACTTTTGAGGCTAAAAGCCTCGTATACACACAGATGTAAAAGCTTTAATTAAGCTTTGTTTAATTTAAAAAGTTTAAGCCGTTTGATCGTAGGTTTAATATAAACAGTCTAGTTCACTCATTCGCTCATTAATTTGTCAGCCCTTCACAATGTAAACAAAATGCCGCTACATCGCACTTGTTCCGTACAGAAGGTCAAGGTATCGTTCATCATTATCAGCCAGTAAGTACATTCGAACTGCGTGCCTTCAACCACAACAGAAATCTCAGACAATGCATCTATATATAGAATTGTTAAATTTATTCGTTTTAAGAAAACTAAAATAGTGTGGGAGTCACAGCCGGAAAATACTTTTTCAAATAAAACATAGTCTTCTTTAACTCATATATTTCCTTTAGAATTGTAAACAACAACTTTTTCAAAAACACCGCTGTTACATTGTCATTTTTATTCCCCGAATGTCAGAAAAACATGGCCGTCATTCAGACGAGCAATTACAACACTTTTAATTTACGATAACGAAATACCGTCAGATAATTAACATGATAAGTTGAATACTTCTATTTTATATTTGAGAATCAAATATTTAAATAATCTTTTGGATCGTAATACAAATGATTAATGTTGTTATATTAAATAAACAAAAGTGTTATTGACTTATAGCATAGACTAAATAACGTTTTACGTTAAGGAATTACAGAATATATGAAATGGCTTACAGCTCGGCCTTCCTGCTAAAAGCGAGTCCCTTCGCTTGTAGTTATTAAACACTTGTTGAATATACATATAGAATACATCGTTCGATCACAATCGTTTACTGTTTTAACATAAACTTATAAAACTATTAGTTATTTTAATTAAACTAGACTAATAGGTTACCAATTAAATATGAAATTATAAATCGAACAGTAACTTTATAAATTTGAACATTGGCTTTGTACTAGGTCGACCTATATAAATAGGTTAGATCTTTATTTTCATTATTCATCTCCTTCCTCTTTACTATGATCATCTTGAACAATTCAATAAATCCGGTTATTTATGAATGTTGTGAACATCTAATTAAATCTGAATCTTAAAGCATTGCCTTAATCGTCTTCGACTTTTCATCGGATAACTGGACAGAGGTGATCCATTCTTGTTTCCCATCCTCGACAGCCAAGACATAAACACACGTATGGAATTCAAGTTCAACTTTCTCAACTGGGTCGCGGCTAAGTGCACCCACATGCGACCTGGTCTCTGACACATTCGAACGAACGCCAGCTAATTCGCCCTTACGCACCACCGTAGAATTGTGCTCCGGCGGTCATTCAGTCAACATTTCCTTCCACGTTTGAGAAACAGGGCTCCACTGCCACGCAATGATTATTCTTTTATTCCTTTTTAAAAGATTACTTTACTGATCTTCTAATAAAACCTAATATTTAATTAATCTTCCAAAGTATCCAGTGGTCAAGATATCCATCCAGTTCGCGCTGGTTTATAGGTTTAAAAAAAAACTCTGATACAGCCTCGGTTCCATGGTAACCAGAATGAACTCCGCTTGTACTCGTAGTCAAAAAAATAAACAGCGTAGAGGAAAAAAAACGACAATTCCTCCGCCACTAAGCCGCTCCAGAACCTTACCAACCACTGCAACTCCTCAGTTACATCCATAGTAGCGATAACGAAACATCCACACCAAATCTTGGCTTCGAACAGTATTCCATCAATAGTCTGCTGAAAACGACGTTCGACGACACGCTCACCAACACGAACGGGATTCGATCGTATTTAAACTGATCAATGAACGCTTCCATAGCACGACTCTTCAGTTATTGATACCTGGCAAAACTAGAGACCAGATCCAGACAAGTGAAAACCTTGATGGCCGAAAACCGGTACAATTGGTCTTCAATTCGGAGGAGAGTACAGCGCACTATCCTGGTCCTGCAATCCATAGCGCGGCGGTCCACACATATCCGTTCATTGACCTTTTTTTCTTGATCCAAAATGGAAGCATATTTTTCAGCAAAGAACGAACCGGAACCTGGATAATCACCTCCACTAAACTTATGAAACCTGGGAATGCAGCTGAGAAGCAACTCTTTTTTTCAACTCTCTTGTTCTTCAGTTCTTAAATTATTCTACAGTTTAAAATTGTGATTCAGGCATACAATAAAGGGTGACGATTTCCATATAAGTCAGAACCAAAAGAAGGTAAGTGACTGCAGAGCAC
>NW_013530872.1:2003218-2004565 GCF_000836235.2 Papilio xuthus
TTTTCTGTCAAAACTCAACACCAGCAAGTCTGATATCGTTTGTATACCTTTCCTGCACCATCCATCAATACTCATGACAGAGAAATCCAAATTGCCACGTCATTGAAAACTAGTTGTAGCAAATGGATGACTATACAGCATCCAATCCAGCTTTTGGGAATCTTTTTTAACACCTAAGAATTCGTTTAAAAATGTAAAATGGCTCTTATGAGCTATCATAACTTAAGATTTACAAAATGCAGCACTGAATCAATTTACACTTTTATTTAGTTTAAATTTTCAAATTGTACTCGCACGAAAAACGTATCCTCTCCAAGATTAATTCAACCATCCGATAGGTTATCGATAATGGGCCAAGACCACTCCTCGCTTCGTATTCTTCTCGGAATAAACAACATTTATTTCCGGCTGTACTCCATATAACTCCATGTCTCCAGCAGTTCTATACACCTTGAACCCTGACCGAGACTCGCGTTACAACTTAAACTTCGCCCTCCGACGCAACCTGGCCATAATCCATGCTACTAAGACCGGGCTCGCTTTCAGATGTCATCATCTCTGTTTCCGATACATATGGAACTTTTTATACTTCTTTTTACTTTTAATTTTTATATCTATAATGTTATGTTATGTTATGAATGAGTTGTAAACAAATCTTCATACAGGTGTGCAAATACCTGTTTTTTCCTCCGTTTTATAGTATTTTCATTTTCGTTAATTATTATTAACTTTATTATTTTATTTTCCAAATTATATCTAAATCCTACCGCTCGCGTAACTTCATGACACTATCTTCAACACTCTTAAATCCTTCATCCGATTAACAATAATGCTCCGAAGATATTGCGAAAGTTTTCCAGTATTTAAGTTCAGCATATTCCCTAGGAATTAAATCCAAATCAAAATAAGACATTCGACAAAAGTTGCTTTCTCTAAAGTTTATCATGTGCCAATCTCCAGTCTAGTAAAGGCTCCGGCGTCGACTTCCCATATGGACGCAGCGTCTCTACCCAACTCACTGCAATAATCAGCATCCAGACGATACTACCGTGAAAATCTCGACTGCTACCGGGGGTTTTTTTAAATTCCTGCTGCTGTTTTATGCAGCACCCTTGGTGTCTCTTAATTCCATCTTATACAAAAATTTGCAGTTATACATTATTGTAATAATTATTAACTCTAACACACGGTTCGCCTTTGTGTCAAAGGTCCAGTGCCGAATAATATGATTCTTTAAATATAATTTCAATAAATCAATAGTTTGAAGATCTTTATAAAATCCATATTCAGTTATTTTATTACACATTTACATATTTTGAGAATTTGGGTTGTCCCGCCACACTGCAC
>NW_013530872.1:2004848-2051866 GCF_000836235.2 Papilio xuthus
CGTTAGTCATCGCTCTCACACCTGAGCGGTCGCAAACGTTAGTCATCGCTCTCACACCTGAGCGGACGTCGGACGCGACTGTCGCTCTTAAACCTGAGCGGTCGCAAACGTTAGTCATCGCTCTCACACCTGAGCGGACGTTGGACGCGACTGTCGCTCTTAAACCTGAGCGGTCGCAAACGTTAGTCATCGCTCTCACACCTGAGCGGACGTCGGACGCGACTGTCGCTCTTAAACCTGAGCAGTCGCAAACATTAGTCATCGCTCTCATACCTGAGCGGACGCAAGACGCGACTGTCGCTCTTAAACCTGAGCGGTCGCCGGTCACGATGATGGTCTTCATTTTTACCATGGCCCTCGCACCTGGGCATACCTGGCGCTCCGTAATTATTTTCCTCAAGTTCCATCGAGGCACCTGGAACTGACAATTACCAGCCGAGTAACCAATAATACTAGTCTTCCATCATAATCTATCTATTTCGCAACAAAGAACAATACAGAAATAGCATGATAAAATAAGAATGTGACAGTATACGTGAACATGAACATCAATGGTCCCCACATACAAGCTACACTTTAGGGCATAGGAGTTTCAACTCGCCTTAACATCACAGTTACATACAGGTAAAACCAGGAAATAATACAAAATAAGTAATGCCTAAAGCGTGAGATTAGAAGAAGGAAGCCCTGTTATTTCCATTCTTTTCGGGCAATTTTATTCAGCGATAATATCTTGTTACTAAAGTTAACTTTCATTTAAAGTTTTGTCATTTTTTTTAAGGAATTCAAGTATAACACCATTTATATTACAGTTATACATGAATAAAGAAGATTCAAACCTTGAATTAATTGCCTTATGCTTTGGCCAATTGTAATGTATAATATAACCAAGAATTTTATTTAACTATAATAACCCTTTTGTAAACACAGAATTTATTTAAATCTAAAAATATATCCAACTACAAAAAAAATATTAATCAAACAATGAAAACATAAAATTTTATATATAATATTATACATGTATCATTGTAATATAGTCAATACAATCACCTTTATTTATGTAGTTCCAGTAACTGGAAGATTGCTTTACTTTGCAACATGCACCAACAATCTCTTGTATATTATTGTGAAGAAAAACCGACACCGTGTCGGTGCATCGGCACAACACTAGCTTTACCAAAATATCGACGCTTACGTCACCTCACTAATCAATCTGACATTTGACTTTGTAAGAAAAGCGCGCCACTCGCGCCAAAAGATTCCAACTAACAATGTCTGAAAATATTAATTTAATTATGTATTTATTTACACAAAATTATATAAATAAATAAAAAAAAAAAAAACACATATCATAGCAATTTTCTTATTATGCTATAATAAAAGCATATACAACTGTCATAAGAATCCATTAAGAGAATAAATTATTTTTTTTCATTTTTATTGATTAATTAGCAAACAAATTTGAGTGCTAGCGATATTCTGATAAGACAAAAAAAAACAACCATTTAATGTGAAATACCGACTGTGAACCTCACTTTACTTTGACTATTTACACAAATTATAAAACTATTTTCAATTATTTTGTTATGGTTTTGTAGCCTTAAATAATTTTTCCCTCTGTACTTGCTTACATATTGTCTATAACCACGGTTATTAGAAATATGTTATTATTCAAGTCTGATTCAACAAGGTTTACTTATCTGAACTTTGTAGGCGTAGATCGAAAACAATGCTTGTTCTCGTATGATCCCACTTCTGAGCTGTGGGAGTCACAGCCGGAAAATACTTTTTCAAATAAAACATAGTCTTCTTTAACTCATATATTTCCTTTAGAATTGTAAACAACAACTTTTTCAAAAACACCGCTGTTACATTGTCATTTTTATTCCCCGAATGTCAGAAAAACATGGCCGTCATTCAGACGAGCAATTACAACACTTTTAATTTACGATAACGAAATACCGTCAGATAATTAACATGATAAGTTGAATACTTCTATTTTATATTTGAGAATCAAATATTTAAATAATCTTTTGGATCGTAATACAAATGATTAATGTTGTTATATTAAATAAACAAAAGTGTTATTGACTTATAGCATAGACTAAATAACGTTTTACGTTAAGGAATTACAGAATATATGAAATGGCTTACAATAGATAAAATAAATGCTAAATAATTCTATCGCTATTTTAAAGGTCATATCAAATTTGAAGATGTGAACTATAAGTGGCACTTTATATTTTACTATTATATAATATTACTAGCGGTCGCCTGCGACTCCGTCTCCTCTCCGAATTAGTAGCCTATGAGCTTCTAGACTATGTTCTATATTTACGCCAAATTTCATCGAGATCCGTTCAATAGTTCTGGAGATATTTTCAAACAAACATCCATCCATCCATCTAAACATTCGCATTAATAATATAAGGAAGAAGTAAGATGTTAGTAGTGGATGGATAGATGAATGGATGTTTATTTGAAGGCATCTCAGCAACAGCTCAACGGATTTTATTGAAATTTGGCTTAGTCTGGAAGAACATATAGGCAACTAATTATGTTTTTTTTATTCCGCCCAGACAGAGTCGCGGGCGACAGCATGTGGTTTATATATTTTGAAATATAGCAAACTATATAATATCAACATTTAACACTATTGTATGATACATCAACGTATTTATAAAAAATTGGGGCTAAAGTCTAAACTGACTGACTCTGACTTTATCTCTCCGGCTACTACGATTTAAAATTAAACATACTTGTGATAGATAATTCGAAAATATTTCCACTTGACTAAAAATAATTTATTAGGTTATAAACTAAAAATTTGAAGTTATGGGCCTAACCATAAACAATTAGACAGTGTATTCAATAAGATTTTAGCTTAAACATAATATATATCTGCCCAATTATCGCAAGCATAAGACATTACCAGATATTATAAATATTACTAATCATAGGCTTCCCAAATGTGGGATCTTAGAAAATAAATAATAAAGCACAGATAAAGAAAACAGTTTTGATTATACATATTTAATGGTAAAGTATACTCTTTAATAACCATTTTGACGTCCATAATATCAAATACCAGCGGCCAAAAGCTTGTTTAATTTTAAATATATTTGTTAGAACAATACAGTGTAGTATTTCAAGTCGTTTCCAAACTTAACCTTTCTGTATCCTATAATAGAGCTACTCCGGAAGTCTTTAAATATACAAAAGTTATTTATCTTATCGTATACTAACGATAAGTTCAAAGGAAAATGCGTAGCATGCGGCATTTAACATTTCAATTCAGGTTACAACTTTATTTCGAACATAACCGAACACCAAATTTTTGTTGTATTTAAATAGGCAATACCATGCAACATTCTAAGTATCTTACTAATATTATAAATGTCAATGTTAAGATGGATGGATGGATCTCTCTGAAATTTGGCATAGTTATAGAACATACAGTGGTAGAGCTTGCTTTAACATCTTCGCACGAATTGGCCCGGCTCGCCCGGTGAAATACCACCACCACGCAGAAGACGGGCGTGAAGTGGAAGCAATTCCTCGTTTCGTCTGATGAGTGTGCGTCCCGGAGGCCTAATTTAGTCCTCTTTTCCTTCCCACCTTTTTTCTTATAAGGAAAGGATGGCAAGTGGAAGTGGACTTTCCGGATGAGAGGATGCATGGAAAGGGAAAATATTTTCTTTCTGTGCATCCTCTCCTCCATCGATTAAAGGTAGGCAACGCATATGCAATTGCGTATGTCTATGGGCAACGGTCACTTCGCTATTTCAGCGATTTCACGTGGCCGCTCGCTCGTTTGCCACCTTATGATATATAAAAAAAAACATAGTCTGGATGAACACATAGGCTACTTATTAACGTTTTTAAGTGCTCGCGGACGGAGTCACGGTCAATAGCAAGTTATTGATAACTTTAAGCGTTGATTTCGCAAGCCAGTGATCCTGCGGTCCAAACAACCACAGGAGACCTCAACAAGATATTTACACCAATGTCACTTTACCTCAAGATATAATAAAAGAACATATTCTGTAACAACTTCAATAAACACTAACAAGATACAAAATATATCGTACATTTTGTACTTTTATTGCTTTGAAACAAGGTATATTTACGATAATTACTCGAACAAATTGTCTCAACTCGATGTATAACTTTATACAATTTCTATTTTTAAATTTTAATCATATCAACATTATCTAGTCCTATAAGAATTTTTAGAAATCAAATAGTTTCTCGTAACTACAACTAACTCGTAACAAAAAAAAATTAGATGTAGATAACAAAAAATTAAATTAATCGTTTTGTTTACATTATTAGTAAACATAACAAAACAATTTTTTATTACTAAGATAATATTAACATATTTGTTATTTAATATTTATATAAATGTACAATAATATTAATTAATATGGAAAATATCAAATGTCAATAAATTTTATTTTTATTTTCATAAAACCAAGATCTCTTTTCTATATTTTTATTATACAATAACATGATCAAAATGAACAAGAAAAATCTATTTATTTACGTATGTGCAAAACAATTTGCAAACAGACATACAAGTCTTCGTAAAAACAATAAGATACATAAAAACATCAAATTGTAGGTGCGTCACGTAGAGATCAAACTTAGTACGAAGGTCGACGTGTAGTGCCGAGGTCGCATCAGATTTGACTGTATGATTTATGCCTTACGTACATAATGCTAAAGAATTTTTTTAAACTATCTAAACCCGGTAATGCCACACTAAATAATTAAAATATGTAAAGTAACCACTGTCGTTTGCAACTTCTTCCGTGAGCGAGTAGAAAAAGGAGTTTGTGTAATTTTTTTTCACACCAACTTTAAACTCCTTAAACCTCCAGGGGACAATTTAGATAAAGAACTTTTATAATATTCGCCTAGGTAGTACCAGAATATCTTTTCAAAATTTCTAGTCAGAGGTTTAAAAAACATTAAATTAAATTATTTACACCATTTGAATTTTTTTTAACAAAAAAATTAACTAAAGCGCTGGCAATCATATAGTTAACGATGCATAAATAATTTGTTTTTAGTATTATACATATCTGGCAAATAAAAAAAAATCACGCAATACCATAGTAAATGTTAATAATTATACATCGTCTCTTAACCGGTTTATACTGTTTTTTCCCGTTTCTATGGACAATAAACATGAAGCTTTTTACTTTTTACACGATAAAAATAAAGATTGCGATTCGAGTTTTTAAAACTACGAACTCGTTCATCCGAGAAAAGAAACATAAATAAATAGAATCTCTATTAAACAAACATCGTTGAACAAATAAATATACGAACGGCTAATTTTAAACATGCCGATTATTCGCGAAACTATTATCTCGCTACGCTATAAATCGTTTGCCAGCCAATACACAAAGATAATGCATTTGGCAACGTTCTTCAAACAATGTCAACATTTACATTTGTTTTAATCCCAGATAATAAAATACGATCAACGTTTTTATCTATATCTAAATTTAGAGGCACGTTAGGTTTCAGTAATTTAAATTTACAGGAATAACAGTTTCATAGTACATATAATTTCAGTGTTATCACGCACACGTTCAGGTTGGTCGATAGGATATACTTGAATTAACAATTGTCATGAAAAACCTAACGTGTGTAGCTGCTGTAGCTGCATAACGAGATTTTTTTCTATTATTTAGTGATAAACAAACCTATTTTTTAATTCTGTTTCAATAACAATGTGCGTCACTGACCTTATACTTATACGTAAATATTTTTTGACATTCAGATTTACAAAACAATCTCTTTTAATATTAAAGATTTGCTGATCCCACGTATTTCTTGTTTGACAGTTATGACGTCACAACATAGCGCCGACCCATACACATTCTTATTTCAAACGTACTATATCATAAAAACTACGTACTATAGCATAATACTATAAATGCGAAAGTTTAGATGGATGAATGGATGCAGCACGGCTAAAAGAATCTCGCTAAAATTTTACATATATGTAGAACGTAGTCTGGAAGTACGCATAGGCTACTAATGTAGTTTTTTTTAATCTGTGCGGTCGGAGTCGCGGGCGACAACTAGTATGCAAATATGACTAACCTGTGGCAACAGATGTGTCGATCCTGCGCCGTATCGTCTTCTCCTCAAATGAGTAGACATAGTACTCTTCATTCAGGTCTCGCAGGAACTGTGGCTTCACCAACACGCCGCTTATCACGCCGAAGAGACGCACGAAGCCCAAAGGGGTGCAAACTGGATAAATATCACAATGATCAAATACAAAAGTATGCAACAAAAATATCTAGAATAATTTACAACACAACACCAAGTTTATAAAGCAAACATTGTCTACATAACTAGGTTTTTTTCCTTTTAACGATATAAATACATATGGTAAAATCTTAAACTATTGGTTTCCACTGACGAAACACATGCATATAAACAATCATAATAATAAAATTTATTTGCATACTATTTCTGCTGTAGAAACTAACGCTGAGATCACTATCATGCATGTTTTTGGTGACTAAAAAAAGTTATTTAAAAGAGATACCCTGTTGCCGACAGATACGGAACCTCTTTACAGGTTTTTTAATCATAATTTTTATTTTTTTTCATATTTGGAACTTTTTATTTTTTTTCCCTTTTCTCTATATTAAAAAGTAGCAGTTGTAAATATATCCTCTAACAGCGCGTGCTTATCTCTTCATTTTCATAATTTCATTTTGTCTTTTTAATTTAATATATAAATTCCAAAATTCATCTTAATCCCGTTCTTTCCATCCTCATATTTTCCGTCGTCTTTATACCCGTAATACCGACAACAGTTTAATTCTTTCATTTTTAATATCACCCTTTATAACCGACACAATAAATATCGATTAAACACAGTCGTGTCAATATGTGAATAATTCATGTTACTATTGACTTTTCGATTCCGACAAATGTTAACAACCGTAATCCAACCAATACATACATATGTCAATACCAAACCTAAGCAACTCTCTACCATGACGACCAATTACTAGTAGACTAATTATGAGAAAAAGTTGGCACTGAAATTATTGGAAAGTGATATATTATATAAGAAAAAAAAACGTAGTTTGTAATTAACTGTGAACAGAGGAATAAATCTACATAGCTATGTCAACATTAATGTAGTTATTTTAATAGCATTTATAGCTTTAGTACACTTTTTTAACTTTACCAATGTCTGAATTGTGAGATATATTAGATCAAAACCATAGAAAAATGAACTATCAATAACTTGTTTATTAAGTTTGTCCAGAAAATTATTCAGGAAATAGGGATCATTAACTATGATAATATAACAATGATTGTTGATGTAAACTCTTCCGGAACCATACCCACCTACTGTCATAACTCGTACCCATGAACATGGATTGTATTATAAACTCACAAAAAACGCTGCTCGTCAAATAAGTATCGACTAAGGTAGTCGTAATGTTAGACAAATCACTATACTATCGCTTTGAACGTAATCAAAAATTATTTCTAACTAGCGGACGCCCGAGACTACATCCGCGCGGAATTAAAACAAAAAACATAATTAGTAGCCTATGCTTTCTTCGAGACTATGTTTTTTATGTATACCAAATTTCATTTCTATGCGTTGAGCCGTTCTGTAGTACCTTCTAATTAACATTCATCCATCCATCTAAACATTCGCATTATTAGTAAGATATAATTTAATTCGTTCAATGTTTTTAGACGACAAGAAACCCGAATACTGTACGTTTTTTGTTATGTTGATTACATTAATACATAACAACGCTTCACAAATCACTCTTTAAAAAGTACAAAAAAAAAACATGACGTGCCAAAAAATCTACTAATTTGGTAACAATTTGACAGTTGGTGTAACACTACCCTTATTGACAAACTTAACAACCGTTGCTATGTTTATTGTTATGTCAATTTGACTAACAAAACAAGTTACTGAAACGTAAACGATGAACGCGAAGAAAATCTTATCAAACCCTGCTTTAAAAACCACAAAAGAAATCCAACTTGACGAGGAATGGAATAATTTCATGAAGAGAATCGGCGAAGTATCGAACTTGGTGAAAGACCTTGCCAGTGGTGATAAGGCTAAAGCTGATGCTGCAACTGTATTAGCTGATAAATATTTAGAAGGAAAGGTTATTTTAGATGAAGATATAGAAATGAAATTTAAAGATAATAGAACTGTTATAAATCAGAAAGCATTTCAAGGTCTCGATAATAACAATGCTGTAAGTGTCATAATGTTTTCATTATTTCGAGTAACATTTTATTAATTCCTTACAAATATGATTGAATACAATACGAAAATAAAGAAATTCATTTGACCTTGGTAGGACCTTGATAGGATATTGAACAATTTATAAGGACAATTTGTAGCTGTATCATATAATAGACAATATCTTTTTCTGGAACCTCATAACAATTTAATGGCGCTAATGTGACAGATGTGCCCATTATCTTCTTAATTCCATTAATAATTACGCAATTACTTCATTTTTTTATCTATGATAGTTACACGTGTTCGTTGCTTTTGATATGGTCGTATGCATGTATGTTAGTAGAAAGCGTGTTGGCTTTCGAACGCGTATCAATATTGGCGTTTGTTTTCTCTCCCGTACATTTGCGTTGGTGTGATGTAAAGATTATTTTTGTCCTAAGAAATATGTTTTAAGGTATTATTTTGGGCTAATGAGATACTAAATATAGCAGATGCCCCCAAATTCCAATATGACGAAAATAGATTTAAGACAAATTGAAAGAGCTTACGCTGTTTGTTAAAAACAACGTATTAACGCTATTTAAACAGGTTAACGTAATTTATACGATTAGTAGTATTAAATCTCCGTATAATTCGAGTAACAAAAGCCGTTATAGAGTATTTAGCAATCCATTGGTGTGCAATAGGAATAGAAAACATTCCGCAAACACAAAGTTGGTCGCCAAGCCGCGAGGAATGCTGACCTAAATGCCTATGCAACGAGAATCAATTAAGCAAAGAGACGAAATAACCATTTGAGTAGAGTTTCGTAATTATCTTCCACAAACTACATAATGACTAAGTTTTTTGTGTATAGTTGTATTTCCTGTTTAACATTAGAAAATATGAAAATTTGTGGTTGGGAAGTAATAAATAATCCTGTCAAACAGTTTACCTTATTCTATTAAACAATCGATATTTTAAACTTTGATAAAGTAAACAGATCAATGAAAAACATACCATACACATATTTATAAAAAAAGAATTAGAGTCAATTGAATTTAATTGTCAAGGGTGAAATGGGTAAAGAAGCATGGATGGCAGAGGTAAGCAAAGACGCGGAGAGACGAGCTGAGGACCGCAAGATACGTCGCGAGAAGATGGACACAATGAAGACACAGGCTATGAAGGCCTTCCGACGGGGTGATTACGACAGGGCCCTGTCCTGTTACAATCGCGCAATTGAGTTCATAAGGGACAACCACATGTTGTACTGCGATCGTGCACTCACCAACATCAAACTGGGAAACTATCGAAAGGTATATTAAGACAGATCAAATATACAACAACATAATATTACATAACAAACAGCAATACGCATTAGACCAACGTGTATGATTAAGACCTATTCTCCCCTCTTGCGTATAGTAGGATTCCAGCCCCTTAGTGGCAAAGTTTATGAGCTGAGGACATAAAACCTTGTTTGCATTCAACGTGCTTTTAAAGGACTGCCGTCCTCTTGCAATTGGAATTACGATAAGGAAGACGACCAGAACAGCCTTCGTTGTTTAAATAAAAAACGAAGAACAATTATATAATAAAATCATGTTTTATATTTTTTGTTTAACATTATCGTCGAGTTAAGCACGTTTATAACTTGGTTACTTTTCAGAAACAATAAATATTATAATATACGCTTGTTTTTGACATGGCAAATAGTACTTAAAACCCTGTGTTGTTTTTTAAGGTTCTTGACGACTGTGATTGGGCATTGCGTTTAAACGAAAAGAGTTTCAAAGCTCGTCTATACAAAGCTAAAGCATACAAGGAATTGGAAGAAATTGACAAGTTTGATGAATGCAAGAAAGAAGTAGAAGAAATGTTTCCACAACATCATGAACTTATCACTTATTTTCTTAGTAAGGAGGAAAATTACGAAGATAATGAAAAATGAATTTCTTTACGTTTTGTTTTTTGATTCGAATTCGAACGAAAGTTCTGTTTTTTCTCATTATTTTGTTATATATAAAATACTCGTGTCACATTGAAATTGTTATATTTTTATTTCGTTTGTTTATTAATTTTTATTAATTAATTTGCACATTCGTATGATAATTAATGCAGATTATATGTTTAAATGTGCATAAAATCATCGTGAGAACTAAAACTATTATTACAGCATTTATTTTAACTGGGTCTCTTATTTCTTCACCGAATGTGTAATCTATATTGCTGTCAAAATTACAAGATATTATTTACTTGATAACATACTGGCAATTACAAGATAAAAACCATAATCTTGTTTGATTTACTAAGTAACGTAAACAGAAACTGATTGGCGGATTGCACTTTGATAATTGTAAAATAGACGTGGTGTACAGGTAATTGGTGGAATTGTAAATTTAAATATTTTTCTTTTGCAATTACTGAACATTTGGTTTTGTTTGTGCTAGTTACAAGCATGTTTTAGTACAGATTTTGGGTATGTAAGAACCTGGTATAGTTTAGATAGAGATAATTTCTACATACAAATTACAGTACAAATGAAACAACTAATTTCTAGGCTTTGTAATACAGAAACAGTGTCATGTGTATAAGTAAAAAATATTTTATAACAAATTAAACTATAAACTACAATATGGGTTTATTGAATGAATAAGAGATCCCTAAAATGATTGGTCGATAAGTCGCTAATACTTCACTTAGTAATAAAGATAACAAAACAAAGATAATAAATTCTGATAAAGATAAGAATTACGAAATTTATTTGGGTAGCAATGTATCTAAAATAGATATATTGCAACCAAATTGTATAAAAATCAAAATAATGACAATACATATTGCTTGATAACTGATATTAAACACATATATCTATGAAATTATTTAAAAGATACAAAAATAGTGTTATTTTTTTGCAATTCACTATGTTTGTCAACACAACCACAACATTTTTCAAGATCCATAGTAAAAATAAAATCAAATATGACTCACCAAGTAACATCAGAACACCCACAAAAGATACACAGGAATATAAGAAAGGCAGATAAGTCCACAAACCTGTGAACAAAAAAACTCATTAAAATGCAATTAAATAGTCTCGAATTTTAAGTTTTCTATTCTATAAAAATAATTGACATCAAAGATTAATTTGATTTCACTTGTATCATATTTAAATTTCTATTGAAACAAAAATTATAGAAACTTAAACTTACTAAGGAGAGCATCAATGCTGGATCTGTCTCCCTCAAGCCAAGCTGATATAACATATGCCAAGCCTAACATCACCACACCCAGTAGCCCCAGGACTATAAATGTCTCATATACACGTCCACGCAGGCCACGGCACCCCGGGAAACCAGATGACTCAGAGAATAAATATGCAAATGGCAGGAACACAAATAATGACAGATTTGAAAATAGAAAGACATGATTCCAAAGACCTGAAACATAAAAACCAGGTCAATTTTTAACTAAAAAAATTATAATTCTCAAGATATTATATCTTATATAATACATAGTAAATACAAACCTTGAATTAGAGAGCTATTCAACCATTTAACATAATATGTATCAGTGTACAAAATAAGAACTTCATTACTGATTATTGATAATGGTAGCAATAAAGCAGAGCCCAGTGACACAGCCAGGGCAAAGGTACAGAGCCACAAACTGATCCTGTACACTTTGACTTCATCCTCATCAGCTGTAAAGTAATCCTCGCTGTCACGCCGGCGAAACTTCTCAATCAGCATAAACGATAACAGATATAATAATATAAATAACAGCAAGAATATCTGCAACAAAATATACAAGAATCAAAGTATACAAATAAACTGCGTATAACTATTCTTAAAATGACAACGTAAAATGTATGTCAAACTTACGATCTGCTCCCGAACATTATTGTGGAATATCTGCTCGCGCAAATCAGCCTCCTCATCATCCATCATTTACCATTCGATTGTTTTTACCTTTTTATAAACATCTTAACAAAGTGTCCCACATAAACTGACCACTGCATCATAAAATATCACAACAGTAGACTTATCTATTTTTTTGTTCACATTTTAAAGATTTCATTTAATATTTTGCACAATAAATAATGATTGCCCTTACACGTATAAAAATTAACTTTTTATTTCACACAATTGAACGATGAACAATGTACAACACGACTAATTTTTTTTTGTAATTATTATAACTGAAACAGCTGAAAGACAGACAATGACAATGACAAACCAAATGACAATGACAATTGAAACCATAGGTTTACAAGACAAAAAAGAGTAAGAATTTGTCTATTAATGTTTTATGAGTTTATTTGCTAATTAAAATGATTAAACATTAAAAACAACATTTGTAAATATTTACTATCCGTAACAACAATGCAAATCACAAACCACAACCAATATGTAATGGAGGACAAATGCCCAAAAGGTAAGAAAAAAAATCATTCATAACCACACTCACTCTTTGTTAATTAATATGTCACAAATCAAAAGTCTAATTGACAAATATCAAAACAACAAAACATGATCAAACATGAAAACAAGTTACATTTTCTTTAATTTTTAATTTAATGCAGTATATATTCTTATTTATCATGATTGAAATATACAACAGTAGAAAATGAATTCTTCAAATTCTTTCATTCAAAACACTGACAGAACTAACCTTACTGGTATGAACGCTTGTTTAAAACTGTGCAGTTTAATTCTTTCCAAAAACTACTAAGTAAAATTTATGATAGATGTTTAATAATATATAAATATGTATCTCATACCTTAATAAATATTTTCAGAT
This sequence comes from Papilio xuthus, assembly GCF_000836235.2. Taxonomy (NCBI): domain Eukaryota; kingdom Metazoa; phylum Arthropoda; class Insecta; order Lepidoptera; family Papilionidae; genus Papilio; species Papilio xuthus. The sequence continues at coordinate 2,017,897 of NW_013530872.1, forward strand.
TCGTCACTATCTAAGAAACCAGAATTTTCAATAAGAATAGTAGTATGCGATCATTATCTTACAAAACCAGTACCTGGTATTGATGTTATATATTCTGAATTTAGAGGATCGGATATAAAACAGGTACAATAAATATAAAAATATTTAAATATACTTTTTACATAATTGTTTTTAATGGTTTCTCTATCAAACTTCATACATGTAATCATGTGTTCATCTGAATGTATAGCTTATGTGTTTTAGCCTTCATAATTATTTAGAAAACTCGCCCAAGTGAAAAGCTGTAAAAAATATTTTTTGGCTTATCAGGAGAATATTTTTCTGTTTTTAGGTGCCAGTGCTTAGAATTTTTGGACCTACACCAGAAGGAAGGAACGCATGCCTTCATATTCATGGTGTTTTCCCTTATTTTTATTTACCATGTCCTACATCAAATCCAGAACCACAATTACTGTATCAGGTATTATATTACTTTATTAACAAAGATATGGAAATTAATATTGAATTTTAAAAAAATATGGTGAATTCAAACCAAAAACAAAACAAAATCATCATAAAATGTTCTCTGATCCATAGATATTTTAACTTAAGGAACATTTTAAGTTTAAGTGTATATAATTTTAAATGTTACAGATTGCAGCAAGCTTAGACAAGGCTATAAATATTGCATTGAAACAAGCAACATCTGTAAATCAACATGTATATAAAATATCTTTGGTTAAAGGATTGTAAGTTTTCTTAATTCCAAATTAATGTTCTTATACTAACTGTAGCCCATGACTCCCTCTGCCCGGAATTAAAAAACTTAATTAATAGCCTATATGTTCTTCCAGACTATGTTCTACACGTATGCAAATTTCAGGGACATCTATGCAGTTATTCTGGAGATACCTTCAAACAAACATCCATCCATCTAAACATTCGCATTTATAATATTAGTAAGATAAGCAGGTTAATCTTAATTTTTATTTCTATTTTCAGACCTTTCTATGGATTTCATGACAAAGAGCACTTATATTTAAAGATATTTCTGTATAATCCAGGCTTAATAAGACAGGCAGTTGAGTTATGCAGCAATGGAGCTATTTTGGGTCAACCTCTACAGCCACATGAATCTCACCTTAACTTCACATTACAGTTTTTCATAGATTTCAATTTATTTGGTATGAGCAATATAGATTTACAAAGTGTTAAATTTCGTAGAAATGGTCTATCGCAACATAGTAATGACCCTTTAGATGAACTTGATGAAATCAATCTGAAACCGGAAAGTATATGTTACTTTGAAGCTGACTGTGTCGCATCACAGATTATAAATAGACAGAGAATAGGAAAAGCAGACGGCATAGAAAATCCAGGTCTAGAAGAAGTATGGAATCAAGAAATGGAAAGAAGGAAACAGTTAGATATATCTCTAGCATCGAAATCGTTAACTCAAAGTAGAAATAGCACGGATGAAACAGATTCACATTATAAATATCAAAATATGTTTTTAGTTAAAAATTCTAATTTAATTGATAAACCAATTGAAATAGAGACAAAGGTGGCAAATGATCCTAAAGTACATTATCCAGCAGAAATGACTATGGATGGATCACAACTTTATAATGCAACCGATGTCAGTACACATTTACCTGAAAACACAAGTTTAACATTAAATAAAACTTTTAGAAATAATAGTGAAAATGCTATTCTTGACACCACACTAGTAGATGAAGATATAGCATTGAATAGCAGTTTTTCTCTACATTACAGTCAAGTATTATGTAAGTTAAGCTTTCAACGATTGTGTCCACTCATTTTAAAAAACAAATTAGTAGCCTATATATTCCCGACTGTGTTTTACATCTATACAATATTTCAACGAGATTTGTAGCCGTTATGGAGATTATGTCTAACAAATATCCATCCATCCATTCATCTAAACATTCGCATTTATAATATAAGTCAAATTAGCAGATAGCAGTGAAAATATTCAATGTTTATATTGTGAAGGAAAACATCACTATGTAACATGCACATATCTGTCAAGGAATTCATTGGTTGACTATGGCCTAATCACCTCTCACTTAGGGTAGGCTCCGAGCCCCTCAGTGGGGACATACAATTAGCTGGGGATGAATATAATTGTACTTTAAATTGTGATCAATATTTTAATATAAATATGTTTCCAGTGGATAGTGAAGATTTTGAATTAGTTGATATGCTTCAAGATTTAGATGATAAGCAAATAGATGATGATAGTGTAATGGGTACTCAAAAGGACATGGCCGAAGAAGTAAATTCTGACGCTGAACTTGATAAAGAATATTCACAAATATACAATGATGATACTATTTGTTTGGATCGGGATAAATGGTATGTGATATAAGGTAATATTGTAATCATTTATAAATGTTTTAAAACCAGAATTTTTACACTCTAAAAAAAAGAATATATTTGATGATTTCAGTGAAAGTGATGCTAAGGAATCGACACCATCTTGGAATGATACATTTTGGGACGGTGCTAACATATCACAATTGGATGGAGCATGTGATGATGATCGTAAGTCTATTAAATTTACATATAAGTAAATAAAAAAAAACTCGTACTAATTTTAAAATTGTTTCAGATGTTAAAAAAGTAAGAAAAAGAAAAATGACATCATTTAAACTTGGTCTATCTAGGCCAAAAACTAAAAAGTCCACTAAAACAGAAAATAATGAATTAAATAAAAATTTGAGTACAGAAACGATAAAAACAGAAGAAGAAATAAAAGTATTAGATGTTTCAGAAAGTAAAGAATCTATGAATACAACTCCAAAAAAATCTTTAGAAATGTCAATAGATGTACTAGACATAAGTTTAAATAAGGAGAAACCTGAAGAAAAAGTGATTAACACTAATATATCTCTTACTGAATTAGTTAAAATAAAATCTGAAAAAATGAAACAAGAACCAGCTATTGAATATGATAAAAATAATAAATTTGAACCAATCGCAGGACCATCGAAACTAATAACTAATAAAAAGAAAATTATCATCCCTGATAATTCTATAAATGATTCATTTGATTCATCACCAGATGATGTTGGCATCACAAGTTTTTATGACACATCAAAATTTTTGGATACATCTTTAGAAATTGATACCAACTTATCTCCAGAACCCGCAAATCACACTAAGATTACTATCGAACAAAACCCTATAAATATTAAAATATGTGAAGATACTAAAATTAAAAAGGAAATTGAAGATTTAAATGATAAAAAAATTATAATAACACCTAAAATAAAACCACCTACTACAAATTACGTTAAATCAACATGTCAAAAGTATTCGATACCAGAAAATCTTAATTTGAAACCTTTTTTCTCTAATTACAAAGATGTTGGTGACAAAATAGAAATAGGTCAAATGGTCATTAAATTACAAAGTCATCAAGCACGCGATATGAATCCGTTTGAAAAAGTATTAAACACAACTAGTATAGAAGAATGGAGGCAATTATTATTTCTGCAACAGACAAATGAAATGCCGGATGATATTGCAAAACCAGAAATACTTAAATCATTATTAGCGGGGAATAAACAATACATTTTAGAACCGATTAACAAACCTCCTACAACACGTGATGTTATTAATTGGATGAAACAAGAAGAATTAACAACAGAATCTAATTTAAATTGTAAAGAATTAAAAGATATTGATGAACTAGAATCATCTCAAGTTATAGGTTTAAATGATGATGAAATTAACAGTAGCCTTAGTTTAGAAAGTACAGATAAAGTAAGTATATAATTAAGTAATTTTACTTAAATACTTAATGTATTTTTTAATTAAATTGTTATTTTTTTATAGGATATAACAAAAATAACCAACAGTCTTCAAGCTATGCAACCTGATGGTTCATTTCTTTGTTTCGGAAGTACAGAAAATCAAAGTGAAAGTATTCGAGACTCACCTGCATTGGAGGTATGTTATCTTATTATTTGAATTCTGAAAAATAAAGTATAATAAGCCTTAATGTTTCTTTGACCAAAATTAAAAAAAATATATTTTATTGCTGTTTTAAATTTTTAGGTTAATTTTCTTACATTAATGCTAATAGAAGTGCATACATCTGTTCGTTTAGATTTGAACCCTGACCCATCAATAGATCCTATCCAAGCCATATTTATTACTGTAAAAAATGACTGTCCAACAAATCATTTTCTACAAAATGAAAAGACAGTAATACTCGCAATAGATTCACTTCAACCTCCAAAACTATTGGATAGGTGCGTTTTTAATTCACAAGTGACATACGTAGAAAATGAAATTAAATGTATAGATAAATTGATACAATTAGTAAAAGAAAACGACCCTGATATTTTATGTGGATACGATATTGAAATGAACTCTTGGGGTTACGTTATAGAAAGGGCGCAAAATTTAGGCATTGAGGTTATAATGGAAATTTCTAGAATAACCGAGAAACATCGACAGAAGAGATGGAGGAATGATGAAAGTGAATTAGAAGGGAGGGTAATTGGAAGAATTACGTTTAATGTATGGCGTCTGTTTAGACATGAGTTGGCATTATCCAGTTATAGCTTTGAGAATTGCATGTACGTGATATTAAATGAGAGGGTACCAACATATAGCTACGCACAATTATCAGAATGGTGGAATGATGAATCAAGGATTTTAAGATGGATTCCAGTTGAATATTATCTCACTAAACTGTCCGGAACAGTTAGGATGTTGGAGAAACTAGATATGATAAGTAAATACATCTTTAATTTCTTCCTAATAAAGATTTAATTCAAAAAAATTGAAGTTTAAATTTAAAACAATGTGTTACTTGTGTCTCCATTTAGATCGTACATCAGAGCTGGCTCGTCTGTTCGGTCTGCAATGGTGGGAGGTGTTGTCCCGGGGCTCTCAGTTCCGCGTGGAGTCGCTCATGTTGCGTGCAGCTCGACCTCTAAACTTAGTCGCGTTGTCGCCTACAGTACGACAGCGAGCCGCAATGCGTGCGCCAGAATGTCTGCCACTTATATTTGAACCAGGTTACTAATATATATTTAATATCAGTAATAGTAGAATTCGTGTTCAATTCCTTTTTATGCCAAATAACAATAAATGCATATATTTTTTTACAGAATCCCGTTTTTATTCGGATCCAGTGATAGTATTGGATTTTCAAAGTTTGTACCCTTCTATGATGATCGCCTACAACTACTGCTTCTCGACCTGCATCGGTCGCGTGCAAAATATTAACGGGTATGTTATTATACCATTATTATAATGCTACTTTTTATTATTAAATTACCTTTTCATATTTTCGCACCAAAAACATTTGATTTTATAATTTAAATCCCTATTCCATTAGACAGTTACAAATCGCAGTCACGATCGCGCTAGTGGAAATTTCACATCGTTATAAATAAACACTTAAACTATTTATAAAAAAAACTTACTAAGTAGCCTATGTGATCTTCCAGACTATGTTCTACATCTATGCCGAATTTCTTCAAGATCCATTGAGCCGCTCCGGGGATATCTTCTAGCATCCATCCATCCATTAACAGTTTCGCATTTGTAATATTAGTAGGATTTTACAAATGACAAATTCTATTAATTTTAGTGATGCGCCATACGAATTCGGCGCATGGCGTTTACGTATACCTAAATCAAAGTTGGACACACTAGTGGGGAATGAATTAGTGCATTGGTCACCTGTGGGCGTGGGCTTTATCAAATCTTCAGTGCGTCGTGGTGTGTTACCTGCGCTACTAAGACGAATCCTCGCCGCGCGGCAAGCAGTCAAGAAGAATATGAAACTGCAAACTGATGAGGCAGTTAAAAAAGCCATGCATTCAAGACAATTAGGTAAAGAATCTGTAATATAGTTCAACTTGCAGTCAAAGAATTTAATTCGCTACCCACTTAGGGTAGAACTGAAAGCTCTCAGGTGATGGCGCTAGAGTCAAGAATATTCTTTTTTACATTTTTCGTTACAAATAATATATGAGCTCATATGTTATTATGAAAAACATCAAAACGTCTTTTTTTAATCTGTGGTATATTTAGTGATACTATCACTCTCGATTATGCTGACGTATATAGTGCGCAATAGGCAGTTTTTCTCCGCATTGCATTTCACCTCGATTATATTAGAATTATACAAAGTTGTCTTCTCTTGTTGATAACTTCAGGGTTGAAACTAATAGCGAATGTAACGTACGGCTACACCGCGGCTAACTTCAGCGGGCGCATGCCGTGTGTGGAGGTAGGCGACAGCGTCGTTGCCAAGGGACGGGAAACATTGGAACGAGCTATCAAACTCGTCAACAATACTGATAAATGGAATGCAAAGGTTTAACTTTCACTAATACTTAAGATCTTATAGTTTTATTTTAGTAATCTACATTTATTTAATTACAATTAATAGTATAATCCAACCAAATATTTGTCTAATGTGTAGTGAAATTGCAATTAAAGCTGTCAAATTTAAATGTCAAATTGCAATGAGTGTCAACCAATCAGGTTGTTGTATTATCGACAGTGGCGCCGCCACTCCATTTGTAACTTTTTCAGAGATAAAAAATGTTTTTATTAAAAAAAAATAAGCAGAACATAGATAAATTGTTAATTAAATTGATACTACATAAGCAGAATTTAAATTACAGGTGATATACGGCGATACGGATTCAATGTTTGTATTAATTCCGGGAGCGAGCAGACGGCGCGCCTTTGAGATTGGACAAGAGATCGCTGACGCAGTCACCGCTGACAATCCATCACCTGTCGTATTAAAACTAGAAAAGGTTTACCAACTGCTTATGTTATAAATTGCTAAACATTTTTATCAATTACAGAATAAGGCCTATTTTTAAATATTTTCAATTACCGCAACTTAATTTAAAATAATTTTGCTAGGTGTACCAGCCATGTATATTACAAACAAAGAAACGTTACGTGGGCTACATGTACGAGAGTCCGGATCAAGAGAAGCCAGTCTATGAAGCAAAGGGCATTGAGACCGTGCGCAGGGATGGCTGCCCCGCTGGAGTTAAGGTAAATTTTGCAACACCACCGACTCGGAAGAACCACAATTTTTAGATTGGCAATATTTGATGTTAAGTGACTACCACTGTTAATATAGAATCACAAGTAAATTGCAGTTTTCTGTTACTTATAAATCTAAATATAAAATGTATAAATTGGCATAAGAGGAGATAGATCATCTTTTACTATATGGAATGTATCTATGAAAGCATTGAGCATTGCCCACTGCTGGACTTAGGTGATCCACCTAAGTGCAGCAGTGGGCAAAGTTTAATGATGAAAATTCCAGCTACTCCAGCGGTCCCTGTGCGAGTTGTTCGAGACGGGCGACATGTCGCGTGTGAAGCGCGTGGTGTGCGCGACGCTGGCGCGCCTCGCCGACGGTACACTGCCGCCACACGAGCTGTTTTTCACGCGCGAGTACCACGGACCTGCGGGGTACAAGTCCGGAGCGGCCGTGCCTCCTAATGAAATTGCCAAGTATGGTCATCATTTCAACTCTTATTAATTCACAATTGGACGTAATCTTAATTAAAAATCGTTGTAGAAAATGTCTACCATATTTGGTTATATACAATTGTAAATGAACTGTTATCTTTGTATGCTAGGCGACTGATGTGCCGCGATCCGAGAAGCGTGCCTCGTGCAGGGTGGCGCGTGTCGTGGCTGGTGTGCGCGGGAGCCCCGGGCACCGCGCTGTCGCGGCTGGCGCGCTCGCCCCGCGACCTGCTGCGCCAGCCCGCCGCGCCACACATCGCCTACTACGCCACGCGAGTCCTGCTGCCCCCGCTGCACCGCTGCCTTTCATTGCTAGGAGTGCACGTCTTCAATTGGTCAGTTATACTCTTACGAACTAATGCCCGCACTTCTAGTGACTCATTTTAAATTTTAAGTAATCCGGCTAGAAGGACCTGTAATTTACCAAAATAATTTAAAGTGAAGAATGATACATAATGTCATCAGAGTCGTCGGTTTTCGTTAATTTGATTATATTTGTGTCCAGGTGGAAGGAAGTGGGTCAAGGACGAGAGATCCAGCTAGAGAGAGCGGCAGCTAGCCGTGGTGGGGGTATCGCGCGGTACATGGAACGCGGGCGGTGCGCGGTGTGCGGCGCGCGGGGTGCCCGCTCTCTGTGCGGCGCATGCGCACGGCCCCGAGCCCTTCTCCCGCTCGCTACCAGACTTGCGCGCGCGCACACACATTTACAACATTGTTATGACGTGAGTGTGACGATTGAACTAATTGTTTACCGAAAATGTCAGAAATCTTGTGAAAGAATACATACATTTCTGGGAAAATTCAGGTTAATTCATTAAAACTAAATTCATAAAAATTAAAATATACCAAATGATTGCAGATTTGTAGTACTTGCACGAGCCACTCTGAGTATAGGCAATGCGAGAACACCGAGTGTCCGGTGTTATGGCGCAGAATCACCGCGCAACAGAAACTAGATGAAATACGAGACGTCTTCAACAATCTACCTCCTCACCTGACCTTGCATGATATACATTTCTAATTTATAATGATGGTTATTGTGAAATATAAGAAAAATTATGTAATTTTATATTTATTAGTAAAATGCACAATTTATTGTTTTAATATGTGTTGCAATAATTTCTATGCTACGGATACATTGTCGCGCGAAGATTCATGTTGTTAGAAAAACTATCGATTGTTTCGAAGGTTTAGATGAAGAAAAAAGACTATTTTTGAACAATTTTTACTAGTTAGAACTTATTTTGGTCTTATAACAAACAGTTAAGGAACAGTAAGTATATTCTAATAGAAAAAATGTCATTCATTCATTCATAGAGTTCTTCACTTGTTTATGTCATTACGATTTGTGACCCTTTTGTTGGTAGTTTATTAGATGAAATATATTTTTCATGATGTGGTGGTGAATGGGATTGCACATGAATTAGGAGATGGCAGATTACAGAATTCAGTTGATTGTTTACAATTACATTATCCATCATGGCTGCTCGGAAGAGCAAATCATAGATGTAATTCATTACAACTTCTTTGGCATTGTGATCTTTTAGTTTTCATATTTTATTTGCAATTAATTTACTGAACATGTCATATTCATTATTTAAAGTTTTGATGTGCTTAAAATCTTCTTTCATTTGTTTTTTAGCTTCTATAATTTCTGGAGGTATGTTTCTGTCTGGAGGACTGTCTCTTATTGGTTTTTTCTCAAGAATTATTTATGACTTTTCTTCTATTGAAATATGCTCAGTATGAATTACTTTCTTTGTCTCTCTTTCTGTACAGTCAGCGTCATATAGATCGTCACAGACATGATATGCAAATATATAGGTACACCAAAAGTAATCAATTATATCGGTACAACAAAAGTCCTCAAAATAATAGATACATTCACCCTGCTCAAATACATCGGTACATACACAGCGTCAAATATATGAGTACATGCAAGATGCTCATAAATATCGTAGCAGCCACAGCGTCATAAGTAACGAAGCAGTCAAGGTGCGCAAAAATATCGGTACATTTGACAAAATTGAACTCTATCTCTATATACTTGTGATACAATTTGGAAAAAAACTACTTCTGTTACATTCATTTGACACTTTGTATTAACATTATAGGTTGTCCGGAAAGTTCGTTCTGATTTTCGATATAAAGCTTACAATAGACTGTAGCTGAAGTGGATTCATTTTCGGATTTCCACCATTATCAAACGTCACAAAAATTTCTATATTGTGAATAATTTCATTTCATTGGTTGAGATAAAAACTAATTTTTAAAATTTTATCCAATAATAAAAGACGTTTTAGGTATAGAGTCGTACCAATATAATTTAAAAACATTTCCAAAAATTTAAGAGAACAGGGTTTCAATTTTCCTTATAAAGCGGCACGAACTTACTGGGCAACCCAATATTTTTCTTCTCCTGTCATAACGCTTAAATATAAAAGTTTGTCACGCCGAATATGACAGATAGGTATTAACTAATGTCAAATTTTGCCTTGTCACAATATTTATAATACTAGATTGGCGCAGTATTCTAGTATGTTTGCCGTGATATGTAAGTTTACCGGTTCGAATCTCAGGCTACTTTTTTTTCATTTTTCAATCACGGGGTTATTTTTTCATAACCAATAAAAATTTGGTAATGTAAAATTTTGCTCGACAATTTTTTTTTATAATTTTCGCTGTCGGGTAGAAAGAAATTTAAATAAAGTTAACAACAATTAGGTCAGACCATCGCGGGTGAAGTGAGTGGGCGGAGCGTGGATTGTCTTTGCGGGTTTTAAGAATGGTACGCGCGGAAACTATACGTACAAGTGTTATCTACATATGTGTGCGCGCCCACGCACACTGAAATGTTTATTGCAATCGACCAAAAATTTGATGTAGTTTGGATATTGACATTCAGTTTTTTTTCTTTGTTTCTTAAATATAATCAGTATCAGTAAAAGGTAAAAGTAAAAGTGTTATTTTTACCGGTACAAGTTTAACAAACATGAGTAATAAACAAATTGCATGCCAATAGCATCGCTTTATCTCCTTCATTTTTGTTTGAAATAGAAAAGTACTTTAACGATCAAACTCATTAGTCCAAGGCAATATCAAAAAGTACCTAATAACTACGGCGATAGAATTTAGTTACATGTGCTTCGATATTAAAATTAAAAAGTTTAAATATCAAAAAAAAAATAGTGGCTTGGGATTTGAACCGCCGACCTTACGTACCAACGGCGGCGAACGGTAAGGCCACGAGACCAAACTAGCATATATGATGACAAACTTAAATTTGATGTTGGTTTTATCTACCTAATATCTGTCATGCGCGTCGAACACTTTTAGTAAATTTTGAAAAATGGTTTGATGCAAAGTGTCAAATGAATGTAACAGAAGTAGTTTATTCCAAATTGTATCACAAGTATATAGAGATAGAGTTCAATTTTGTCAAATGTACCGATATTTTTGCGCACCTTGACTGCTTCGTTACTTATGACGCTGTGGCTGCTACGATATTTATGAGCATCTTGCATGTACTCATATATTTGACGCTGTGTATGTACCGATGTATTTGAGCAGGGTGAATGTATCTATTATTTTGAGGACTTTTGTTGTACCGATATAATTGAATACTTTTGGTGTACCTATATATTTGCATATCTTGTCTGTGACGATCTATATGACGCTGACTGTACTATCCTGAAAAATAGCAGATGCAGCTCATTCACTAAAGACGGTTGGATAAATTAAATGATTTCCATGATGTTTTGTAGCATTTCTCAACTATGATGAATGAAAAACATGTTACCAACATGTATTACAGAAGAATATTTTAATTTATTATTATTCAGAATATTTCAGAAACTTGCAAATAATACTCTTAATTCTTATTCAAACCGCCGTATAACATACTAGATGTGGCCTGCGACTACGTCCGTGCGAGATGAAAAAAAAACTAAGTGTAGTAGCTTATAAGTTCTTTTAGGCTATGATCTACATGTATGCCAAATTTCAGCAAAATCCATGTGGCCGTTCAGGACACAGCTAATAATCATCTATCCAAACATTCGCATTTATTATATTATGGTAAGAAGTAAAACCTTGCCAACCGCTGTGTGATAAGTACAGTAAACTTTATTATAGTTCTTCAAGAAGATTTTGTGGTAGCCTGAAAATACAAAAAAACGAATGTCATTTTATCAGCTTCATAATTTGACTCAAAGAGTATAATAAGTATACTATAAGTCAAAGCCAGCCCAGTAAGCCAGTCGCGCTGAATTCGAGCTGGCCTAATGCCCCGTTACCATTTAAAAAAAAGCTATACTTCTACAGAATGGTATCTAAAAATCGTTTTTAAAGGTTATTTTATTTAAATGTATTTTTTCATATTAGACATGCACTGCGTTTTAATGCTTACACCTAAGAGTATATAAAATATTACATATTAATTCATACTTGTCTTCACATGTCGATTTATTTTACGCCTAAAAGTATACTTTGGTATACTTACTCTTTGAAAGTTACTTATACCCTTTGGTTGGCGTAGCTCTTTGCTGCGTATAGGTACATGTTGCGCAGGTGCGTATGCGCAAGTTGAACGGTTTTAAGATTTACTTAAAAAATACATATTACATATTTTATCGCAAAATTTTTAACAGTTTCATGGTAAACAATAATATTATAATACCTGAGTAAAAAGGTTTTAGATCTTTCTTATCTATCACTCTTAATATTTGTCAATGTTTACATTTTGAGTCAGGGTCAAAACAAGGAAAATATTACTTTTAAAATGCTTGCAAACATGGAACTGCGCAAATTGCCAGCGGGAACTCTTTATGACGTTATTAACACTTTGGAAACAAATAGCGATTGGAAAAATGTTATGTCGATTATACCGAAGAATCTTGGTAGCTCTGATTCTGAAAGAAAATATACCGATAAAGACATAAGGTATGTTTACGTTTACAATTTTTAAACACAATATTATGTCTAAAGTTTAAAGTTTCCTTTTGAAGAGGTATAGAGCAGAATCTATATTTTAATAAATACTTAGAGTTACAGTAGTCTTTGTGTTTATTATAAACTAGCAGTAACCTGCGACTTCGTACGCGCAGAATTAAAAAGAAAATCAAGTAATAAATATAGCCCGTGTCACTAGAAAAATTTTAAGAATTTTCCAAATTGATTCGGTAGGTTCGGGACCTACTCAATTCAAACAAACATACAATTAAATCTTTTTCCTTTATCTTTTCGTCCTCTCGAAGTGATATCAATCGAATATGTTCAGTAGTTGATACTGCAAGTTAACTCCTTATTAAAGAGTAGTAAAATCTGTACACACAATATGTCGGTAACCTTATAAAAGAAGTTAAATACAACTTAATGTCAAATTTTTATATTAAGTTTTTTAAACATATACTTATTTTATGATTCAAAATAAAATTCCAAATTTTGTTTTAGACTTATTGAAAATTATTCAAAAATAAGTAACAGACAATGTGCAGAAATATTAATTGATGAGTGGGGAACCTCAGGGAAAATAAGACCAACATTGTCAACACTAAAAGATATTGTACAGAAGGCAAATATATTGAAAGCTGCAGACCAAATTGCAGCTCTTCTACATGGTAAAGTAAAACATTGAATCACAATATATTAAAAGAATATGGTAAATGCAATGTCTGTTTTGAGGATTATATTGCTACTTTTAATGAAATCAACAATAGAACATTTTACAATTATCCAGGACTTAGATTATTAATTTTATTTCCAGAGAACCGAGCGCCTCGACCAAATGATGGTCCTGGTGCAGACATTGATACAGATGTCTCTATTATATTAGAAAATGAACAGATAAATGAAAGATTTAATTCCTATGATCCAACCAAGAGAATTCAAAATGATACATCTAAAGACAAAAATTTAGGCAACATTAGTACTGTGCCTATGAAAACTGAAAATGGAGATATCAGCTATAATATTCCAGCAATAGATATTTTGAGAACAGTAAATTTCAAAAGTAAATCAACAGAAGTTGCACAATCATCAAGAAATATACCTAATTTAGAACTTATGTTTCCTAAGTCGGAACAGTTCAGAGGCGATACGTCATATAGTGATGCTACTACTAATAGTGAAAGTGAAAAGAGAACTTCTCAGGACTCTCCCAATCAACCTAAGAGTGAAAATATCTCCTTCCAAAAATCATTACCTAATATACCAGACTTGCATAGTCATATTGACAAAGAAATATTAGAAGCTACTAATTTGATTAATTTTCAGTACAGCGAATTGGAAAATATAACATCAAAGTTTTCAGACACCATAGTTGATGGTCCATTTGGTCCCAGTGGTAAAATAGGCAGTGGTGGTTTTGGAGAAGTGTTCTTAGGCTATCATCCGGAATACAGAATACCTCTTGCTGTTAAAAAGATCCATACCCATTTACTATGGCCCGCACATAAACCAAATATTGTGATAGATATGTTCAACACTGAAGTTAAAAACTTGATTCAATTTAGACATAAAAATATTGTTCCGATACTAGGATTCTCAATGAATGGACCAGTTCCATGTATCATTTGTGAATATGTTGATGGAGGTTCTTTAGAGGAGCAATTGGATACTAATTGTTCCTCTAAACCTAAATTGGTACTGACAGAAAGACAAAGGATTAATATAATGATGGGCACTGCAGAGGGTTTAAAATATTTACACACAAGTGAACATGTTATTCCAAATACCAGTGCAACAGGTGACTCCAATCCACAAAATGTAAAGAAAAATAATTTTGTTCACCGTGATGTGAAGAGCGCTAATATTTTGCTCACAAAGGATTGTGTGCCTAAGGTAAACAAATTACTATTGTTAATATGAAAACATTTAATTAATAACTTAATATCAGTATTTTTTAACTGACTGCAAAAAGAAGGAGGTTCTCAATTTGTCTGTATGCTTTTTTTGTTTGGCATTATATAGATGCTTCATGTTATGAAATGTGCTTGTTATTATCATAAATGTTTTCCTTATTCTAGATCTGTGACTTTGGGCTTGTTAAACAATATGAATCAACATTTGTTACAACATCGCCAATGGGCACTTCTGCTTACATGGCTCCCGAAGGATTCTATGGAACTATAACACAGAAAATAGATATTTACAGTTATGGAGTTGTCCTTTTAGAACTACTTACTGGTTTAAAACCAATTGTAAGCAACAGTAATAACGATAGAATACACATTAAAGATTTTGTTAAAGAAAGTATCAAAGAACAGGGTGATATTAGTAGCATTTTGGATCCAAAGGTTGAAAATTGGACAAAAGGTAAAGAAATATATGAACTATCTACATGTTGCCTACAACAAGAAAGGTTCAATAGGCCATCAATAGAGGAAATTTGTGACACTTTGTCTGATATGGCCAAAGAAAATTAGTTCTTACCTAGGATAAAACGGTGAGTTTTGATGTCAAACATCTCTTTGTATTGTTATAGAAAACCAATTAATTGTTATTATGAATTTATTTATCTACAATCACACTTTATATAAATGGGTTCTTTATCAAATATGTACATATTTGTGAATTAAAACGAGCTTGTCTTGGTAAATAAAATAAATGTTTTATTTCTTGTAATAATTATACTGTTATATATTTGTTTATTGAAATTGAATGATTTGCAAAACAGGACTGTTATTTTATGATAACACTAAGCATTTGTTACTGGAGAGTTATATTTTCTTACATAACATTCTTCTTCTTAAAAATAAAGAATCTTTTATTTTACATCACATTTTATTGCATTTATCCTGTTTATAAAATCATTTTTAATAGTGCAATCAACAATTTCCAAATTATTTATAATGCTCTTTTTCTCTGCATCATCACACAATTTTATTAATGTCACAATTATATTATGCATCTCTGGTACTAACTGTTCATCTTTACAACAATATAATACTTTAAAAAGATTGGAAAGAATTTTATGTCCCACAGAAAATTTCCATACACACCAACAATATTTTATCCATTCTTTTAAAGTCTGAAACAATATAACATCAAGTTAGATTGATAAAAAAATGAAATAAAAAAAAACAAATTCGGAAAAAATTCTCACATTTCCTACACCCATATCTATGTCATGTAATTTAATTGCATTATGATCCGCTATTTTCGTAGATAAAAATAAGAATTTAGAGTTAAGATATAAAAACTACTATGGCCTCATCACCCTTAACTTAGGGTAGGCTCTGAGCCCCTAGGTGGGGATGTATAGTAAGCTGATGATGATATAAAATCCAAGACACAACTTTATACTATTTGTTATTAGAAATATTATAAAAATCAATACCTCTAACACGGTTTCCAGCAATACTTCACTTACAGCTTCATTACAGCACAAATCTAAGTTATCGGAAATTATGGCAAAAAATATTATTCTACTGCAACAGTGTATTTTGTGAATTGATATTATAGTCTTTGTAAACTTTAGACATTCAGCTTTTCTGTACAAATTAGATTCAATAATAAGTTGGTCCAGGACTGCGTTGTACATTTCATCTAGTTTTTGTTTCTGAAAAATAACATAACTTTTTTTTGTAATCAACAGAAATAAAGTATTTTTTTAACTTTAATTAAAAAAAAATAAACATTTATTACATTATTACAATATATTTTAAAAACAAATATTAATTTACTTGGTGTAGGATAATATTACCACCCTTAACTTACGGTACTCTCCGAGACCCTCGGTGGGGACGTATAGTGAGCTGATGATGATGAGGATAATATTGAAAGTAAATAAAGGGTCTTTCAACAAGGATGGGTCGATGTTAATAATGTGTGGCGGCCATTATGTTTTGGCGGCATCTGTCAAATCTGTTTCTGTTTCCAAATCATCATGGCAAGTTACGGTTGAGCAGCATGTGCAAATGATAAAACTTTATTATCAAAATAAGTGTTCGTTTGCGCAAACGTTGCGCGCATTGCGCACATTTTACGGTAGACGCGGTGGCCCTTCAATGTCTACTCTCCAACGATTGGTGACCAAATTTGAGACGACCGGTTCGGTAAACAACCAACCAACAGCTTTACGTCAAAGGAACGCCAGATTGGGCGAGAACATCGCCGCTGTATGTAGGAGTGTTCAGGAGACTCCGAGGCAGTCGATTTCTCGCCGTGCACTAGAACTCGGCCTTTCGCAGACTTCAACTTGGAGAATTTTGCGTCAGGACTTGGGCCTGCATCCGTACAAGATCTAACTGACCCAAGAGCTCAAAGTTAATGATTATAGACAACGCCGTGTGTTCGCTGAATGGGCTTCGGAACGCTTGAAGGTGGACCCCGATTTTGGTCGAAAAATAATCTTTAGCGACGAGGCCCATTGTTGGATGAATGGTTTTGTTAATACGCAAAATTGCCGGATATAGGATGACCACAACCCACATGAGGTTCACCAGGTGACAATGTATCAAAAAAAGGTAACCGTTTGGTGCGGATTTTGGTCTAGCGGCGTCATTGGTCTGTACTTCTTTGAAAACGTTGGCGACGCCATCACCGTCAACGGCGAGCGCTACAGATCAAACAATTTCTTTTGGCTTGAATTGAACAATATGGATATGAACGACATGCGGTTCCAGCACGATGGTGGTACTTGCCACACTGCGAACGACACTCTGCATGAACAGTTTGAGGGTAGGGTTATCTCTTGCAGAGGTGACATGAATTGGCCACCAAGATAGTGTGATTTGACTCTGCTAGACTTTTTCTTGTGTGGTTTTCTGAAGTCGCAGGTCTATAACAATAAGCCACAATAGACCGTTGCCCAGAAAGCCAACATAATGCAGGCCATCGCTCAGATTCATCCGGATCTATGCAGCAGAGTAATTAAAAATTGGACCTCTCTGATTTGTGCCACCATACAAAGCCATGGTGGACATTGAATGATGTCATATTCCATCCATAATGGCATAAATGGGCCTTTCAAATAAAAATAAATATTGTTAATATCTCACACACATCTTGTTTTATTCAATTTTAACATCTACCTGTCCTTGTTCAAAGACCCTTTATAAGTATATACTTTTATAATGAAACATACCTTACTATCAGCTGGTAGAATATTATACAATGCTAATAAACATTCAAAAACCAATTTTGTTGCTTCATTGTCTTTTTCTGTTATAAGTTTCCTGAGACTTATATATACTACTTCAAAGTAATTTCCCTGCTCAAATGCATCATTATTCTGTAAAAAATGTACACATTATATTATTATTCTGTAAACAATATACACATAGGTTAAAAGGTTTTTATAGATAAATTAAACGACAATGTTTTTACATTGTCTTTTAATCCAAATGTTTGAGTTCTATGAGTCTACTTTAAATTATTATTCCTATAATTAAAAATGTGTTAACAGTGTCCATTCTATAACTGATCAATTTTAACATCTATGGGTTGATTAAGGTGGAGGATAATAGATTGTTAAAAATAAAATCTTACCAAGCACTGC
Source organism: Papilio xuthus (assembly GCF_000836235.2). Classification (NCBI taxonomy): domain Eukaryota; kingdom Metazoa; phylum Arthropoda; class Insecta; order Lepidoptera; family Papilionidae; genus Papilio; species Papilio xuthus. Next base: position 2,035,934 of record NW_013530872.1, read on the forward strand.
AATATGGAAAGACAAGACTTCAATCCGTTCAACTTATTCTCTATTATATAGTCATCTATTAGATTAAGAGATGTTGGTAGTATTTTTGAGGGAACTATAGTCACATTGTATCTCTGAAAGTTAACACCAGAAATTAATATCTAAGATATATGAGCTGTTACAAAGACATAATATTGTTATTGGCTTACTTTAATATTTTTGATCAGTCTAAGATATACATCAATTTGAGTTGGATACTTTTTGAATTCAGCCGGAGACAATTTCTTGTGTAAATTTTCGAAACATTTGTCAAAAATTTCTTGATGGTTAAATACAGCATTTTGAAATATTACATTAGAAAGATTTATTTCATAGAATGTTTGAAAATAGGAATTTAATTTTTCAGAGCACTTCAAACAATTTGCTTCGTCCCATGTGTTTTTACTTGATAGCTCAAAATACAATATCAATAGTTGTGATATAACTGATTCGGGATTATTACAGTTCCTGAAATTAATAGCCTCCAGTTGTTTTTGGAGTAGGTAAAAGTTTTTATCTAAGTTTTTATTGCGTATTCCAAATTCTGAATGATTTTTGCATTCATCATAGTTCTTGTTAAGTTTTGGTACAAGACACAATTCAATGATTTGCTCTATTTTTCTTAAAGTATTCATTATTGTTGTGCATTAAATCTTCTTGTAATGACAAATAAATGACAATTGACGTGCACTACAGCAAAGATATAATCATATTATGAAGATAACATAACACGTGTTCCAACTGTTTCACGATATAAAAAACACAACCTTATGAAGAAGTACATTTCGTATACTTTAAAGCAGGGTTGAATTAGAGCCTAGTATTTCAAATTAAGGCTGGACTTGTGAAAAAAGTATTTTGAAATGCATTTAAATTAGAAATTGACGGCAACTTTGACAACTGACAAAGCAGATGAAAATATGTCAACGTCAAATTACGTAATGAAATAAAGTATTTAATAATTATTTTAGGTTAACAGTCTCATAAAGCAACAAAATGATAAAGTAAATACAAAACATTAGTTTTTTTCAGTGTTAAATACACCAATGATTAAATCTTGTGATTTACATTCACAGGTTCGGTATTAAGTCGGCTGTATTAGGTTCAGCAGTGTATTACACTGTGGACAAAGGTGTTTGGAAGGATAGTGAAACAACGCGAGAACTTTATGAAGAATTAGAGAAAGGAATGTCCCCATATGTTGGTGAATTCAAAAAACAAATACCATTTGAGGTAACGAAATGACAATATTACTTTTTACTTGTTTTTTTCTAAAAGAGTTTCTAAATTGTTTTAACAATCACCTTTAGATTCTATTTACATGAAATTGAAATTGTTTTTTAATATGAATAGTATTCGCAAAAAATTTTTACCTGATCTGTTTTCAGTTGCCTCCACTCCCATCAAATGATAGAGTATCCTATTTATTCAAATACTACTGGAACTGTGGTGTGAAATCGACATTTCAATTCCTAATTAACCTTCCTACTCACACCACAAATGCAATAACATTAGCATATGATAAAATATCATCAGCAACCTCCACTGAACCTGTAAGCAGCCAAGACGGTACAAAATAGATGATAGGAATATGACTATGTTTAACTAGATTATTATTTAACTTGTTTAGTATTTCATGCTATTAAAGTTAATAAGTTTCTGTTAGTTGTCGACTGTTGTTAATATCTTAAAGAGCATTAAACAAGATAAATACTTTTTTCTTTTAGTCCTAATATCCCTTCAAAGAATTTTGTCAAGAACCCTGTTATAGTAAGATTCTTCAACTTCATCTACGCAGTATAAAAAAGATAATAATAAATATGACCATGTCAAACTGGGATAGCGTAGTCTCTTACAGTGTAAGTATTTTTCAAATCCGTTCAGTAGTTTGGGAATCTATTCAATGCAAACAATATTATTAAGATACACACTGACTAGTATTTATAACTATAGAGTGAAAATTCTATATCCATTTCTTTCTACAAAGGAGTATTCTATAGTTTCATTCAGTCCAATAACAATTAGAGGTTAAAAAAATGTGTAATGGTAGCAAATTAGTACAAAAATAAAAGTTAAGATAGAAAACAGTCCACAAAAGTGGCAGTTAGATTTATTAATTTTTTACAAATTTAGTATTTGACAAGTTTATTACTTAAAAATTTAAAGAGCATTTCTAATTTCCAAAAATTTACAATTACTAATGTTTCACAATTTCACTAACACACTTTGGAATTACATGTTTTAGACTTGGAGATATGTTATTTAATTATTCTTTTTTATTATTGCTACCAAATATCCGTCCCCGTGAACATAGATATTTTTAATGCATTTCAAATGTCCTCAACATTAACACAGCGTTTATTTAATTATGTTCAGTGTCAATAAGAAAGTATTACATTGAATATAACAATAGATTATTGTATAATATAAACATCTCCTAAGCCTTTAACAATGTTTAGTAACACCTAATATCTCTGTAAAGACCTTAATATATATGAAAATGTAATATTCAGATAAATTATTGAAAAATTCAGTACCAAATGTACTTTTAATGAATGTGTACTTAAGGAAAATTTTGTGCACTTTCCATTACTTCTAACACGACATATAATATGAAGAGATAAAACAAATATGGATTATAAAAGAAATATTTGATTGTAGTATGTAAAAAATATTATTTTATTAATTCAAATTTTACAAATACTTTTATTTGTGACCGTAAGAAAAAAATGTAAATGAGAGTGATTTTACGATAACAGAAAACTAAGGGAGTTGAAAATAAAATATCCTCATATAATTAATTTATTTCCAATGTTAATTTTATTGTACTGGATGTTTTGCATGACGTCAGTGAAAAAAATTGTATAAATTTTCAGCGATATAGTCCTCCTTGTGAGGGTGATCAGATATGCTATGCAGCAGTTTCAACCTCCATGGCTTCTTCTGTGCCAGTTTTCTTTTTCTTCTTCTTGTTGGATTTCGCAGAGGAGTTCAGAAGGGACTGGCAAAACAAAAAATGTTAGTTAACAACTGGAAAAATATTATTTTAAAATAATACTGCTGTAACAATTCCAAATTATGAATGTAGTAATTCTTCAAACTGAAGTGTTAAGAAAAACAAATCAGCTCAAAAAAATCACATTTGTTCTACCCTGTGCTTGTTCAAAATTGATTATGTGGAAATCTATTTTGAAAGATATCAGGGTGTGCTATTGAAACATATTCTTGAAAGATGTATTAGACATCTCCAAAATACACTAATCAATTTTTCTTAGAAAGTATATTTACATTAAGCTCGGGATCCTTGATGGTGCGGTCAGTCTTGCACTGGCTCTTGTCGAAGGGCAATCCGGTAATTCTGTGCGTACCACTGGGTAACAGTAGCGCGGTGAACTTGAACTGCGCTACTAATTCTCCTGGCCGTTCATATAAAACCTACAATATTAAACATAACATTTAAAACCTTAAAAACTATGTGTAAAATAAAACTTTTAGACAAAAAGCAATCAAGAATTGTTTCCCAAAACATTTGGACCTATATTCTGCAAAGAATGGACAGCTAATGACAACATACAAATGAATTCTTTGGTTAGTAACATACCTGGAATGGTTCAATAAGCTTGTGGTTGACACACTCAACCACACCGAGGCGAGCACTTGTCTCCTTGTCAAAGCTGCGTAAATTGAATGGCATTGAGCCATGCTTGTTGCGTACCTTGTAAAAAAAGGTAAAAATATAAATAACTCTTTCAAATTTACACAAATAGTATTTTTGTAATAATCTATGCATTTATTTTATTGTTTGTTAAATAAATTAAATTGTCCTTTAGAACTTTTGTGGTAATGACTTATTCCATTGCACTACTAAAGGGTTTCTCAATGGATCAAACACATTACATTTATGTACCCTGAAATATTAATAGCAATACAGCATCCAAGTGTATTACTTAAAAAGAAATCAGGGATGAAATCTCTGCCATAATATTTAGAAAAAAAAATATTTGAAAAAAGTGATGTGATTGTTATATACCTCACTATAGAACATTCTTGATGCTTTCAATTTAAGTTGATAAATTTCATCCGTTTTCTTATATATTGTACATCTTGTATCCATTTCACGACCCTAAAAGTAATAAAAAATAATTTTAAAACATATTAAACACAATTTAAATATAAACAAAGTTTAAAATTGTATGTAGAAGTATATTAAGATCTGAAATGTATGATAAACATTTCATAAGAGTTAATACTGCTTTACTTTTCCCTGAGTACTGCCAGATGTGTTATTGTAAACTAAACCTGGAAAGAATTCAGGGCCTATTAATAGAAACTTTTGCTATAGTTATATGTGGAAATGTTTAATTTTTACTTCGCACACAAACTAAAATTCAGTCATTTATTTAAAAAAAACAAAGAGAAAACCAACACCTTAACATGCGATGGCAAAATTTATGAATTAGCAAACAAAGGAAATATTAGAATGTTTAATTACTTACAACACCCTCTCCTGTAGAAACAAGCACATCCATTCCATACACTTCATAGGTTTCCAACGTAGCTTTCTCATGTTCTTTACGCTGAGCTTCCGAAGGATTCTGAATTATACTCTTTTCACCATCAATGCGGAATTGTTTTAATTGGTGCGAAAGCATCCCTTCAACAGGTTTACAACCATATTCCGCACTAATCTTTTGTACTACATCTGTTATTGCTTGATTCTGAAAAAAAAAACAACTTTAGGCTTTATATCATAAAATTCATGTCTTAGAAGACTTAGGTTGAGAAAAAAATAAATATTTGATGTAGTAAAGTTCTTTTGTTAAAAATAATTACATTTTTGACAATAAGATTTTACATTATTTTATCCTGAGCTTGTACCAAAATTAACTATATTAGATAATATGGAAAGATTCAGGAAGTTATAACATTTTCCTACGCAAATCATATCTAATCATTCTTAGTGAGGAAGAAGCATAAGATAGAAGTTGCTTCCTGTTATAAAATGTTATGGTTACTAAGACCAATCTTTTCAATATATCATGATTTTAAAAGTAAAAAATAATATGGAGAAAAATCTACAACTTATATAAATAAGTATATGTATATATATACCTCATTGCCTGGTCTCAATAATCTCAAGGCGGCTTCGCTGGCAAGATATGCAGCAAGGAGAACATCTGCTGCACGCCCTGTGACCTCCCCACCACCAACCACCACAGTGTGGGCAACTACCGCGATAAAGCCATCTATATGAGCACCAAGATCTCTGAATAAAAAAATATTACTAGTTTCAAATACAATTATGGACATAGTAAGTGTGCTGAGAAGTACAGCCTCAAATAGTGTGATTAATTACAATGATTTTTTTTAGTTTTTATTAAGTAAACATATAATAGTATTAAGTCAAAGTTGTGTCAAGTAGAAAAGATAACAGGAAATAGTTAACTTAAGTTCTAAAACTATTTGTAATCCATTTTATTGAACTACAACTAACTTTTGTGTTATACTCACATCTTCGCAAGATCGCCTTGTTTTAGAAAGTAATCAGTTTCGCTTGGAATCGGTGAAAAGTGACATATACAATTGTTAACAGACACACATGTCGAGAATGCAATGCCCTTCTTAGAATCTTTCTCTTTTTTGAATACCTTAGATGTTTCTTCTAATATTAACTTGTCGCCAAATTCACATATTTCTCTTGCAGACGCCTCGGGCACACATTTTGCAATTACTTGTTCTAAAACGCCTGGAACGAAGAATAATGAATTACCACCTTTTCAGTGAATCGAACTAGAAAAGTTTTAAAGTTTCAAGAATTGGCTTTAGAGACAGCACGTTGTCCGCATGGCGATGACACGCGTCCATGAGTCGAGTACATGGAGAAATCATTTATTGATGAACCGGTTAATTTTTGACAATTATAGATACATCGCAGTACTTACGGTTAACAATTTGACCCGCTAATTTGTACTTGGTAACAACCAAGTCTTCTGCAATCGTTTTTTCGACTTCTTTGTCGTCAGCCATTTCTCTAAACTGTAGTTTGGTTAGTCGGGTGCTTGTTTCTGGTTGGCCGATTTGTTGGATGTAGGTCACGTGACAATGACGTCATTTCAAAAAAGTCAAGAACTCTGAATGCGTTCGAAACATAGTGTAGTAGCTATTAGTAATTTTTTTTACATTCTATTGATTGTAATTTTTTTATTTGACTATCAACAAATAAAATATAAACATTTTCCAATTTGTAAGAGAAATTATTATTTTTTAACTACGGTTTTGTAAAGATATTTGTGTTTTTATTTCTTAAAAACAGGTTTGCGTCACATTCTTTTGTCAATTTTTGAACAGTTTTGATTATGACATTTGACATTTTGATTTTTGGTTTCAAATCAAGTAAATAAGTCAAGACAAAATACTAAATAATAGATAAAATTAACGAAACTTTAGTAAGGTTGTTTAAATAGTTTTTAATTCGACCTGAACGTATAGTTTAACAGCAATAAAATTAATCAGTAATAAGTTACACAACGGAAATTTTTATTGCACAATTTTTACCGGTGTTTAAGTTGTTACATTCATTAAAATAAAATGAAATCCTCTTAAATGTAATAAGGAATTTTGTGTGAACAAGTGTGACATGCGAATAATCCAAAAATTATTATAGTAATAATAGAAACTTATAAAAAGTAACATGGCTCCTTCAGCTGAGGACTTAAGGAAAATGTTGGATGAAAAAATAAAGTTCGGCTTGGAACTTATTACAAAAATTAATGTTATAGAAGAATTGGACGGCAATTTGAAATTACAAAGGAAAATACGACAAGAGATACATTTTTTGCAAAGAGTAAAGATTTTTAAAGCTAACCTCCAACTTACATTTATCCAAATATATGCCTCGTTTTAATATGAAATCTTTTGTTTCAGTTACAGAAATCAGATAAGATCAAAATAGAACAACTGGCATGTTCAAATCTGAGACATTTAAGTGCTTTGGTTGATTGTGCAACAAGACCGGGTGCTGTCGCTGTGTGTAAAATATTTCATATTAATGATGAAAATAAGTTATTGGTTGATGTTATTAGTGATAATGGAAAAATATGGAACAAAGGTATTTTAGATTGTATAAATGTAAGAATAAGAATAAATTTATTTCACAAAAACATGTTAGAATAATATACAGTGAAGTATATTGCAGACCCCAAACTAGGCTGAGCCTGTATCTCGGGGCCTAGCAATAATATAATAGTATAATTAGTTGTAAATTAGTAGTAGAAAATTAGTATACTGATGCAAATTGCTCTGCTAAGAAGAGCCATAAACAAGAAATTGAATGGAATTAAGACCAAAACTTTGTAAATGAACATTTTCACTGAAAGCACAAGATGGTCTAATACTATGTATACTATATACTCAAAAGGTACTCAATAAGTCAAACTCAGATCTAAGATCTGTCTTTTTAATAATTTCAGCACATTGAGGTTTCATATTATTATTTATAACTTAGTACCATAGTTATTTGTGTTATTTAATGAGAAATGTGCTAGTTTCTTTAGTTATTAAGCTTAAGTCTAGATTTAGAGCAGACTTTAGAACTTAAAATTGTTTCCTATTCTAGTGATAGCTCGGAATCCAAAATCACTATCTGCACTTAGTTCCGGTAATGCTTCATATGGTGCAAGATCAATTGTAGATCAAGCACAAGATTATGTAGAGTGCGCCAAACTCTACCCATGTATGTATCAAGCACCAAAGGTTAGTACAACTACTGAAGAGTTGCAAAACAAAAGATATAAAAAACAAAGAGAACTTTATTTTTTCACTTGTATCTTCATTGCAAATGCATTGGTGTTTTTATTTGTAAGTAAAAGTTGCTCTTTGCTACTTGCTCAATTCTAACTTGATTAATATTCTTGCTATTTTAGGTTGTGTTTGAGTTTGTCAGTGGAATAGAAGAATCATTAGCAAACAAATTAAAATCACTTGGAGTTGTAGTAAAAGGTGAAATTCTACCTGATTCTAAACACAATGAAGATGATTGTGACAATTCATGGGAGTCTGATGAAGAATTACATTTTAAGTAAGTGTTAAAAAAAAACATATTATCAACATAAATCAGTTTAAATCATACTACCCCATTAATACTTATATCAGAAATAATATTAAGGATAAAGCCAACTTTTTAATTTTCATTATTGAATATATAAAGTTGTAGGACAATGCCACATGGATATGTAATCTGTGGGAAATATCCTCTTTAAGGTTATTTCACCATTAATGAAAAAAAAGTTGAAGTGTATTATAAATTCAAACTTTGTGCCACTTTTAAAGTGATCGCGATCTTAAAGTAGGGCGACCTCCATAAAGTTTGAAAGGATTTGTACAATACTAAAATTACAGTTGTTTTACATTTACAGTGAACAAAATTCCGACCAAGAAGTACCACAATGTCTAGAAAGTCAACTAGAAATAAAAACTTTAAATCTAGACGTCAGTGCAATGATGGCATATGTTAGTAATATGACAAATGGCCATTGTAACTATGTGTTCAAACAAGAAGTACTAACACAACAAGCTGCTTGGGAAGCGGAAAGACCTGTGAAGCCAGTACTGGATAGATTATTCCAAGGTATGATAAGGTCATATCTTACTAATATTATAAATGCCAATGTTTAGATGGATGAATGGATGGATGTTTGTTTGAAGGTATCTCTAGAATGGGTGAACCGATCTCAATGAAATTTTACATATAGAACATAGTCTCGAAGAACACTAAAGCTACTAATGTTTTTTTTTAATTCTGAGTGGATGGAGTCTTGGGAGACCGCTGGTATAAAATTATTCAAATTGTGGTATACTACTACTTTATATACTAAAATAAGCACTACTATTTGTAGGAAAGACTTTAGTGTGCTGTAGAACAGCATGGGATGATTTTAATAAGATTATTGATATTTTGGGAGGACCTTTAGAAAAACAAAGGACTGCATTGTTAAAAGAGATGATCAAAGTTTATCCAGATGACAGTGGTGGTAAGAAATATCTTATTACTAATTATAAATGTTTACGAAGAGAGGATTATTCTAAAATTTGGTTGGTATTTATAGGTGCAGATGACTATCCAAGGCAAAATTTGAAAATTAGAGGCCATGTGAGATTGCGTTCCAAAGTCATATTCAATTTTGGTCACAGAATCAAAGCTCTTACTGTGTCAGCAAATGAAGGTTTCGTTAGAGCTGCTTTGCAACAGGTATGTATATTTGTTCAACAGGTGTATATGAACAAATTTTTGGCGATTAAGGTGTCATGAGATTTCATTAATGTTTTTATAGTTTGTCGGTAATTTTAGTGTGGCAACACTCTCACTTCCTTATATACAGTTTTATTTTAAAATTATCCAACGATTGTGTTTGTTACATTTTTTTTTATTTTAGGGTGTTACCTATGCGGTTTTCATTCACGAATCACGAGCCCTTACAGAAGGAAAAGAATCGACTGGTACTAAAATTGACTTATGATTTTTCAAGCGTCTATAACAAATAAAATAATATTTTAGAGGTAATTTAAAGAATTAAAAGGTATAATTCTTTTATTTGTTGCAATATGTGCTTAGTAATGGGAATATTAACTAAATATTTTTGTGTAAATACCACTTGTGATATTGCATTGCATCGTGAGCAATAATTTGTGATATTATTTATTTTGATATAAAAGATATTTATATTTGAGTGTTTCATTTATCCACATTATTAACTTCGCTCTAAAGAGCAAATAATAGTTCTTGTGACTTTAGTATGTTTTATTTTACAGTATTTCACCTCATCCGCCTTACTTTAGTAAAGGCGCATGAGTGAAAAACTAGGAAATTGATATGAGAGGGAACAAAAGGGATTTCATTCTCTTGACTAATTAGATACACAAACGGAGAATAAAAATTGTCATTTTCAATGCTAGCAATATTATGAACAAGTCTACGTTGCTACCAACCTAAAAAAATCAATCTGTCAGTTTCCTTTTTGACGTTTGAAAGTATTATTCGAGGGAAAACAATTTAGGAAAAATAAAAGCATTTCGTTAATTGCAACTTTAATTTTTATTTTAAGAACGAAACATAATGCTAACTGCTTTCGTAATAATACCATTATTGTTTAGTTCACCAACAAAATACCCCAACTTTGATAAATGCTTATTAGTTCCAGTTTGTTTATTTGATAGCTCATATTTTCTGATAGAACTGGAGTAGTAGTGTCACTCTCGTCGGGAGAAATAGAATAACACTGGAAAGAGATTAGCTCCTGTCTGTTGGTAAAATATTTAGAAAATTGCTAAAAAGACAATATGCATTGAAGTAAAACAAATCGTCATCATCAAGCTCACTATACTCCACTGAGGAGCACGGAGCCTACCCTACCCACTAAAACCTGACTGCCCTCTGAAGCATCGGGACGGGACCACGGGCACGCTTTCTTCTTCTTCTTCTTCTTCTTCTTCTTCTTCTTCTTCTTCTTCTTCTTCTTCTTCTTCTTCTTCTTCTTCTTCTTCTTCTTCTTCTTCTTCTTCTTCTTCGCGTTCGCTTTCGCTTTCGCTTTCGCTTTCGCCTTCGCGGCGGCGGCGGCTGGCTGCGGCAATATGCCGTGCCTCGGCTGGTTAAGTGTTGACCCATCGAACGCCGACAGAAAGTGCAAGCACAAAACAAGATGACCCAACTCGATCTGTCTCCACTTCACGACTATATTCGTAACAACTGTCAAAACGTCTTATATAAAGATGGTGCCTCGACCCCTCTCAAGCCAGGTGCTCTGCTCTGATTGGTCGTTACTTAAATTACGATAATAATGTTATCTAGTCTAGGAAAAACGTAACTTAAAAAGTAAGATCAAATTAAAAGTTATTAGAAGCTTTTACAACATCAATAAACATTAAACATTACACACTATGCGTTAAACAGTAATTCAGTTGACAATGGCTACTTTATAACTTCCTACTTTAAATATAATCACAATGGCTTTCTCCGACATGACGGGGTGATGCCAATATAAGAGACCGCACCCTCATTTTCGGGACACACTCGCCACCGAACACTGAAGCCAGCGGAAGCTCTGCCCGTTTGACTAGCCAAAATAATTAATCATTTTAACTCTGATAGTTGATTAAGTTAATCTTGTATTTTTAAATCATTTTAGTGTTAATTACATTTACTCAATTCTGTTAGTTTTCTTATTAATTCAAATAGTACTGTAGTAGTGTATAAGAGATTGATTTTTTTTTAATTTTCCCTGCTTCATATCCTTAAGATCAGAAGTGGGATAGTGAAACTTCCACGTCCTTGTTTGTACATCCTGATACGATGTGTTTCCCTTGTTATTTCTTTAATTGGCTAGTCATACGATCAGAAATATATTTTTGGAAATAGTAACTACCCTTGTTTAAAAGGACAAATTAGCACTTTGTTTTCGTGTTTCGTATAATATACGTAAGTAAGACGTGATGTGACGGTGTGATCAAGTTTTATAATGTCAACTTTGGTGAGTACGTTCCAATTGTTTTCTTCTCCGCTTTAAAATAACAAATAGAAGTTGTATTTGTTAGCTTTTTGTGTAAATTTTAGAATGGCTCAATTTCACCGCCCTCACGTCTGCGAGCCCACAAGTGAGCCCGCATCCTAACCTAATTAACCTTTTTTTTTTTAACGAGGGGCAATGCACTTCCACACCCCTGCGCCGGGCCAGTGTGCAATGGCGCAGGGAGTGTGGGACTCGCCTACAGTCGTTCGGCCATACCCACTAAAACCCCTCTAGCCCTCCTCCTCGCCATATGGCCGGGTTACGGGTACGCGTGAGCATTCTTCCGCGACCCAGCCCCACACCTCAAACTCCGACCACGAGGGATGCAGGGGGGCAGGATAAACCAGTACCCTTCCCACATCCCTCGCGGCCCCTCCATCCCTCCGGCCACGAGGGATGCAAGGTGGGCAGGATAAACCAGTACCCTCCCACAGCCCTCGCGGCCTCCACACGTCCACGGCCACGAGGGATGCAGGGGGCAGGATAAACCAGCACCCTTCCCACATCCCTCGCGGCCCCACACCTCAAACTCCGGCCACGAGGGATGCAAGGAGGGCAGGATAAACCAGTACCCTTCCCGCATCCCCCGCGGCCCCACCACCATAGGCAGTACGGAGGCAGACAATCGTCCACCTCCGGCGCCTCCAACGGTTGGGGCCCGGCTAGCGCGCTAGACCTGTCGGAACACCATCGACTAGTCCTGCGCGCACCGCCAGGCCCGGGTCCGGCTAGCGCGCTAGACCTATCGACACCTCGTCGACTAGTCCTGCGCGCACCGCCAGACCCTGGTGTTTGGTTCGCGGGGCTTGCGCCCTACCCCGACACGAATGCCGGGGCGTTCCCCTATCCACCACCCGGGGACGCGATGCCGGGGCGTTCCCCTATCCACCACCCGGGGACGCTCCACGTCGGAGTTCACCTCTCCGCCCACCCGGACAACCGAGCAGGTCCATGGAGCCTAAACTACCCTAACTTATCCTAGCTAACCTAGCTATCCTAACTACCAGTGTTTGGTTCGCGGGGCTTTCGCCCTACCCCGACGCAATGTCGGGGCATACCCCTATCCACCACCCGGGGACGCGCCACGTCGGAGTTCACCTCTCCGCCCACTCGGACAACCGAGCAGGTCCGTGGAGGATAAACCAGTACCCTTCCCGCATCCCCCGCGGCCCCACCACCATAGGCAGCACGGTGGCGGACAATCGTCCACCTCCGGCGCCTCCACCGGTTGGGGCCCGGCTAGCGCGCTAGACCTGTCGGGACACCATAGACTAGTCCTGCGCGCACCGCCAGGCCCGGGTCCGACTGGCGCGCTAGACCTGTCGACACCTCGTCGACTAGTCCTGCGCGCACCACCAGACCCTGGTGTTTGATTCGCGGGGCTTACGCCCTACCCCGACACGAATGCCGGGGCGTTCCCCTATCCACCACCCGGGGACGCGCCACGTCGGAGTTCACCTCTCCGCCCACCCGGACAACCGAGCAGGTCCGTGGAAGTCCGCGGTGCCTGTGGCAACCATCAGCGCCGAGCCCGTTCCTGCCGTTGAGCCTGCCGTGTCGATGCCGCCGCCGTCGCAGTTGGGCGAAGCTGTGACTGCGAGCTCGCTTCAAGGGTTCGCTTCAGGCTTCAACGACTCCGTCCTCACCGGAGCGTCCCGCGAGCGCTACGTCAGTCCAGGCCAGCGCCGCCGATCGCATCATCGATGCGATACGATCCATATATATACCGGTGAGATCTAACCAGCCTTATTATATTTCTAATTTTGATCCGAGAGAGTCCTAGACCGTGCTAGGTCTTCTAATAATTGGAGTGATCACGAATGTCTTTCTCGCATTGGTAATTGTTTACAAGGAGATGCTAAAACGTGGCTCAGTGAATGAGTAACGAATGACCGCAGTTGGAGTAATTTTAAAAACGAATTTAAGCCTTTGTCTTTATAAGAATTTTTTATAATATTATTATATTTTAAATCTAACCTTAATAAGAATATTGTAATTTCAGTGTGAATTGTGGGATGAAGTGTATTATAATTTTGAGTTAGAAAGCTGATGTTTTCTTCTGAGAAGATTTCCAAGAACCATGTGGTAATTACATTGTGTTTTTTAATACAATAGTACTATATTTTGTATTTTTTGTTGTTTTGACTATTATTCTATCTCACAACATATCAAATAAAGTATCAATGACTACACTTGATATTTTATGTACGTAAATAAAAATTATTCCATATTTACGTTAAAATGTTGCTAAATGTTTTTATATTCGTAATTACTTAGTAAAAGGCAATGAAATGAAAGTTCGCTTTGAAATTGTATAGAAGTTCTTAATAAAATAACAGGTGATGCTTCACAAAACCGAATCAAGCCAAATTTCCATTACATGTGTCTTAAACGATAGGGATAGAATATTCTGACACTGGTTTGGAAGATTTTTTGGGGTCGTAACTTAAGTTGAAAAAAAAGGAAGAAAACTACATAGGGTAAGTTAAGTTTGGAACAATAGAAAAGCGCAGGATAAGGAAAGCTAGGTTTATAACATGTAATAAATTACCAAAAGCAAACTGGAAAGGTTAGGTTTGGAACATTTTTAATACCATAAAAAAACATCGAAAAAGCGAAAATATTTTCTATTATAACATGTGATTTTATAAAAATTGTGAGTGTCAGCATACCTGTTACAAAACTGAAAACATTATGAAACATTTTTTTTATCTTAATGAAATAAATTAAGACCCCGAAAAAAAATCTTCATAGCATATATTTCATCTTCAGCAATCTTCATAGCAATAATACTCATGATGATCATTTCCTAAAGTTTAAAATTGATTTTATGAAAACTTGGTTTGATTCGCTGTTGTAAAGTTGTACCAAATAAAATTATTATTCAAATGTTAAAAGACTTTGTTTATTGTTGTGTTTGGGTTGGACTTTAAAATGGGAGTGTGACTCACTTTCCAATGACAAATTGACCGAAATTTATTATTAAAAAGTACACATCTTTAGGTTTGTTTATAATAAAATTATGAATAACATCAACAATATGTGATTTTATAAAAACAAAGATATCTGTAATAGTTTATTTTTCTAAATAAACTAAGTTACCAGCAGTTACATCCAACCTCTGAAGTTTTTGTAACTTATTAAATTATGAGAATAAGCTTTACAGTTATAATTAACTACAAAGGAAGAACATTGTATGAACAACTTATCAATTTTTAATACTTTCTGTTTTTAGGTGTGAAACAAGTAAAAAGCAGTAGAAAACATAATCTATGCATTCACAGAAATAGAATTTGAATAAACATAAAATTTTACATTCTTTTCATATTTAAAAGAACTAAATGTTGAACTAGAACTTATGACCTTTTGCTGATTGCTGAAAAGTAAATTTACAACAAAAATTGATGAAAATAACATAAAAGTAAGTACAAGACATATGCCAAATTCTACATGGTAAGTGGTAAATATTAAGTATTAATAATAATTCCCAAAGCACATATTTCCAGCAATTATTTGAACAATTTTAACCTTTTAAATTGGCTTGATATTTAGTATAAAATGGTTTGCTCGAAACATGAAAAAGATTCAATAATAAAAATTAACTTAAACATTATTTAGGTTGTGTGTAGAATATCTCTCTATTATTGTTTCAAATATTGTAGATTAAACTGTAAATTGCGTCATATCATGACAAGTTTTTCAAACTAATTTGATTTATGATTCTATCTACATTTCACAAAAATGGGCAGGCAATAAAAGTTCCTATCTGTACCTGTAAAAACTAATCATCATTTTTACATGGTTTGTGAGTTCCATCATTGTAGAGAATTGAATTTCAAAGAAGTTTTGTAAGTAAATGGGGAGAAATCCATATAATCAAAGAAAACCAGTTTTTTTTTTAATAAGGTATGTAATTAGGTGAAAAGCAATAATTAAATTGATTATGTTGTAGACTTGAATCAATTAATTACCATTTCATACTGTTGCAGATGAATGATTGCACCTCTTCAAGTTCTACAGAATTATAAAATGAAGGAATCTGC
The DNA here is from genome assembly GCF_000836235.2 of Papilio xuthus. Classification (NCBI taxonomy): domain Eukaryota; kingdom Metazoa; phylum Arthropoda; class Insecta; order Lepidoptera; family Papilionidae; genus Papilio; species Papilio xuthus. The sequence goes on from NW_013530872.1 coordinate 2,051,556, forward strand.
TTCAGAATTACTGACTGCATGTCGCTGCAACATCTGTGCTGCAAAGTTTGATTGTTTGAAATATTGTAATTCTAAACTAAATTTTGAAATATAACTTATTATATGGAGTAGTTTAACCGCAAATCTAAAAAAAGAGTGGTGACTCTTTTTTGCAGGAAATGCACTAGCATAATAACTATATTAATGTCAATATTGATATAAAGATGTGTAACCTATACATTATTTATATTATAATTTAGTGTTTTATATTAGTTTGATGTTAATATTATGACAATTTTTAGAAATATGTATTAGACTTTAATATAAAATAT